>NC_074668.1:62169152-62231652 GCF_029448725.1 Salvelinus fontinalis
TGTTTCACTCAGAGAAATAATTCAAACGCTTAAGTGCTTTAAATGTTTGGTAAGTGAATCAGTGAGTCAGACGGTTCTTTTTCACTTCTCTGCATGACTTACAGCACAGGGGAAATTGAACATGTAGAGAACAAGAGGAAAACCAGCCCTTGTGAAAAAGGGAGTTGTGAAAAACGGCTAGTTTTGGACCAATTACATTCCCACCTTGGCTGTTGCAACCGCGGGTTAGGCGCTAAGGCTGTGTTAATTACGTGTTAATTCTGAGCCTAGAGCTTTTATCAGCTATTCTCTATGAATTAGCAGAGACAGTGATGATGGGTTTGGGGAGGTAGCAGCAGGAAAGAACAGGAGGCCGTAGCGTTGAGATATTAGCAGGCCTGAAACTGTTGCTCGAGTGGGCATGCTTTACACATTTTACAGTTTCGTAACTTCTCTTTTTTCCATTTGTGTGAATTGTCGTTACCACCATTCCAGTCTCTGATAATCAGAAAACAGATGGGTGGTGGGATAGTTGGTTTTAAACTAATAAACTGTCTTGATTATTGCTTATTTCAAGGGCAATGAAGGTCATACATAATATAAATATACCATGTCACGATTAATAGTACGCTCAATGTCAATCATTGCATAAGGTGTGATGAGTTACACTGGACATGAGTGGTTGAGTGTGGCCAATACTGATTGGCAGAATATGTAAGTGGAGCTGGGATAGGTTTGAATGGTTATTTGTTGTTTGTGGGCTGAATTGTAGTGTCCCCTTTCCCCTTTCACATTCATATGATCTGTTTGGTAATTCCCTGCCACTCAAGCTCCTATACGGTCTGAGGAGCAGAGAGAGAGAGAGAGAGAGAGAGAGAGAGAGAGAGAGAGAGAGAGAGAGAGAAATGGAATCAGTGGAGATGATTGCAAATTGTCTGTCTAATGCAGCTGTCTAGGAAGCCATTACAGGTGACTTGCTATCAGTCACGTGACGTGAGACACAGACCAGCCAGGAGAGTTCCTCATCTCGCTTCTCTCTCAGTATGAGACGCCGTTTAAGAGTATCAGGCGATCACATGTGACCTCACCACTTAAAACTCCTCTGTCTCCCATTTTTTTTTCTCCTCCATGTATTAGTTTCTTTTTTTTGTTGTTCATCTTCCCTGCAGTGCGGCGCTCTGGATCCTGCACAGCAGCTGTTGTTTAGTGATAGATCAGTGAAGCAAAAAATGATGCGGGTATAAAAAATAGATCTTGAAGCAGCACTGCCTCCCCATTCTCTCCCCTTTTGTTCTGCATTAGCAGTGCAACCTCTGGGATTCATTTAGCGGTAATCGTTTGTTACTGAGGGGCAGGATGTCTTTCAGACACCAATAATGAAGTCACCTTTGAAAGGGGTGTAAATGAGAGAGAAATAATTTCCTATCTCCTCTCCCTGGATAAAAATTGATTCACTTGAACACAATAGAAAGAAATGTCAAAACATGGAAGACAGTATTCAATTTATCTTCCATTACCATCATGCTGCATCAGTTTTGGTATTGTTGAGCCGGCTTGTGTAAGTGTGACAATTATGTGTATTTTGATAAATAATATTGCAGATAACCACTCAAATTTGAGTGGTGTCATGCTCACATGTTCAAACTGCTCTATGCTAGTTGACAATTGTCCCAATGATAAAACAACAAGATAAAACTGAGCTTATAGGTACAGGTATAGCAGTTTCTGTCCCTGCAGTTCATTTCTATTGTCATGCGAACCACGTGCCCTCTGAATCTGTATGTACTGTATGATGTGTATCCAGACTGGAAGACACTTAGCATTAAAAGAGCCCCTCAAGCAAAATGTGCGGCACAAACTCCCTGGCATTAGTTTGACATATCTTGTGACCGGTGAACTGAAGTCTTGTCATGCACTGGTCATTTTCTGGGCTCTCTGCACAGGTGTGACGGCTCCTTCATAGGCTTTCTTTCTTTCAAAAAAAATAAAATCGCCCTGCAGATGTGTTCACTGCTTTTTGAGCACAGCAGGAGGCACTGGTTGCTCCCCGACACATCCTTCACTTGTCAGTCATCTCTCAAAGTGCTCAAGGACTGACCAAGGAAACTCAGCATTAGCTACAATGACTACCAGTAAGCAAGAGATTATGAACAAAGGAAAAGCTGGATTGCCACATCCCTGACCATGAGTTCTGATTTTGAGGATAATTATGCTGGTGATTGTAGTGAGTCCTCCCTAACGTTATCTGATGTATTCCTAGAGTCATTCCCTTGTCTGGCCGTATGCTTAGATCTCTGAAACATACACAGATGACTAAAAGGAAAAGCAATAATAAAGCAATCTCACCACAAGGAACACCCTATAGTTCAACATGATGAAAGGGCATCAAATGGTTTCAGACCAAAGCAACCACAGCCCTCTTTTTCAAACTGGTTGCTGGGAATCCCAGGGGACAGTTGGAGTATGTGTTTGATTCTTCTGGGATCTCCAGGCATCAGACATGTGGTGTTTGATTGCCTTGCAGCTCCTCGCAGGGGAGAAAATGAGGTTGAGGTGGACCACTCTGTATCACAGACCCATTCTGGTTGAAGTGGAACCCTGACCTCCAGCTGATTTCTAATGGATTTCAGGAGTCACCAGCAAACACACAGCTGGTGTCCAAACAAACTCATCAGCACACTCTAGATTTGCCCTCTCTTTCTCCACTTTTCTTTTTGACTGCTACCGCCTTTAACCAAAAGCTCAACAATATTGCTATATACCATCATTTTTTTGAGGGGGGTTGAACTGAGCCCTTTTCAAGTTTTCTGCAGATGTGTTTTCTGATAATATAAATGCAAATGGAAAATACAACTGCACTACTGTGAGACTCCCGTGCCCATTTCCAGACAATTGACAGAGTGTCACACATGGAAATGGGCTTGTATAACGTTTATGTTTCTTGTCACACTTCTCAATTTTTCTTTTAAATAGTAGCTATTTAGATACATTTAAATAATCCTTAATAAGCTTCATATTTCTGGATAGCTAAATCATGCATTTACTTGTCTGGAATCAATATAGTGGTGGATATGAAATGTATTTCACTTAGAGTTGTGCTAAAGAGCCAGGACAGAAGTTCTCCCTCTCTACGTTATGATTAGTGGTCCTCATCAACCACTGTCCCTAGGGGTAGCAAGGCTGTTTCAAAGCCTCGCTGGAAAGACGTTTTGGACTGTTACTTTTCTACTTTTTAAATGTTCCTCATGTAACTGAGAATGTTTGATTCGTCAACGCTGACATCTGTGGAGATGTAAATGCACCGAATGCAGATGATCCATTTCTGATGAAAAAAACATCAGACCCTTGCAAAATATCGGCCATATATTAACATGCTTGAACATCAATCAGTCTATGAGGTAAAGAGTTGTAGCACTATACCCTCCACAGCAGTAATGACATGACTGTGTGTCCCTGGCTGTGTCCCTCGGGTTGGCAAGGCCTTGCCTTTTGTCTCATACAAGTCGAAGTGTATTGATTCATTCTGGAGGGGTTTGCTCGCCACTAGAGATTGCTGCACTCAGGTGGTATTATCTTGAGTTGGGATGTATTCATGGAGTACTGTACTGCGAGAGGACGATGCAGCCAGATTGGTGTGAATGACTTTGCTGCTTATCCCAGAAGCAGAGGAGTGCTGTGATGTACTAGAGATCCCATTATCCTTTGAGGGTATCGAGTAGGCTTCTTCAGCCCAAACAGTCAGATATGCCCTTTCTTATTTTTCTTCAAGCAAGACCCCAAAATTCATTGGACCTGCATTGACGTCAGTTGTAACTGTAATTTAGTCAGCTCCTGAGTGCTGGTTTATCATCTCTTGATTTTGAACCGCTTTTTGACAAAAAATGGGTCCCTCTCATATTGTTGTTCTTGCATGTTTTGCGAATTGACTAGTTTAATCAAACTATATACATGTTTTCTTATTCTGGAAACCTGAATAGTGGTTTTGATCAAATAGTGGCCTAGGTGTTTAAACCTACCTGATATCAACACACTAGCATGTATAGAGCTCTGAAAGTTCATCATCACCATAGAAACAGATGGACTGCTCAAGGTTTTTTTCTCAAAACACATGAAGTGAAACAATGCCGGATGGAGGTGGAGGGACAACGACCTATTCTTCAGTATAAAACTTGCTAAGATGTCTGCATATAGAGAGCTTCAATTACTTCCACACATACTCTAGCAGAAGTATTCACAAGCCACAAATCTAAGACTTCCAGGCATTTCATGTTGGAGGGCACTTTGTAAAGGTAAATATGCCAGTTGTTCAGGAGTGTTGCCGTGTGTTTACACAGACATTAGTATATTGCCTCAGCCCATAACATTATGGTCAAATTATGGCATGACATTTTTGGAGATCTTTTATTTTGTATTTTTTATATGACAATAGATATGAGTCCTTTCCCATCTTGAAGTATGGTGTTTTCCTTTGTAATTTCAGTGGAAAGAGAAGGTAAAGGAATACAGGACATTTGGTGGGTAATGCAGACAAACAACATTGGGTGCTTTGCAGCATACACTGGAACCTTGAACAATATGTGAACCTTAAGAAATAAATTCCCATATATTTCAAAGTGCTTTCAATCGTGGTTTATGCAGTCTTTAACCCATATCCCTGGGACCCCATGCTGATCAGGGAAAATGAGGACTCAAGAGCCTACCGTCCGCCTTCCTTTCTCCACATCAAATGGAAATGGAGATAAAAGCCTGTCAGAATGCACTTCAGCACAACTTGCTCCAGTCAGACAGAAATGCAATAGTGACATCCTCCCTATCTGGTCCGTACAATGTAGCAAGCTGACAACCAGCACCCTTTTTGTCCATTTTTTTTATAGGATTTAAAGCATATTTATCTTCACCTTGTATTCTCTTTTTCACAATACCTTTTAGCAGTTGTATTGCAGCTATAATTTAGTGAGATTTTTTGGGATAACAGGAATGAAAGCTTTTAAAAGTTTGCTCTTGGAGAGGAGACTTGTTTGTTTCATTTTCTTACAAAAACCACACTCCATCCATCCATGTGGTTTCAAACTCGTGGGCATACCGAGCATTAGATGGACTGGAAGAAAAGCTCTTTACCTCACACCCAGGACCCTTAAGTGGTCTAGAAATAACAAAATGTGCTACCTTTCTACAGGGATATGTGCTTACCTACAAACGGTATTATTCTTGCAATCCACGGTGAGTTATACAGGTAACTGTCGTAATTTACTCAAACAACTATACTTGAGTAAATGAGGGATACAAAGTTTATTGAAAGCAGGTGCTTCCATACAGGTGTGGTTCCTGAGTTAATTAAGCAATAAACATCCCATCATGCTTAGGGTTAGGGCTATGGTTAGGGTTAAGGGTTTTACACTCCAAAATGTCCAGACATTTTACAAAAACAAAGCTCTGTGTGCGTGTGCGTGTGCGTGTGCGTGTGCGTGTGCGTGTGCGTGTGCGTGTGCGTGTGCGTGTGTGTGTGTGTGTGTGTGTGTGGACGTGTTTAACTATACTTATGGGGACCAGAATTAGTTAGAATTAGGTTTAGGGTTAGGGTTAGGAGCAAGGGTTAGTTTTAGGGTTAGGAGCTAGGGTTAGGTTTAGGTTTAGGAGCAAGGGTAAAGGTTAGGGTAAGGGTACTATTTGGGTTAGGGTTAAGGTAAAGTTTTCAGGTTAACGTTAGATTTAAGGTTAGGGTTAGGGTTAGAGGTTAGGAAAAATAGGATTTTTAATGGGACTGAATTGTGTGTCTCCACAAGGTTAGTTGTACAAGACTGTGTGTGTGTGTATATATGTGTGTGTGTCTGCCTGCCTGCCTGCGTGTTTGTTATGACTGGAGTGATATAGTATGGCGTTGAGGCATTAAGTTGATACTTCCTGCACTTTCACAGTATTCCCGGCATTCTCCCAAGGACGGACAGCGGCAGAAAGCAATTGCTATTAGTGCGCATATATAGTGCTAGTAGATAAATATAGGTGGCTTTTAGCAGATGAGTCACAGCGCCGTCAATTAAGATTAGGGCAAGTGCTATCACAGTGTCATAAAGAACAAGATGATGGTGCTCCTTCAATGTCAAAGGTAAGATGAACGGTCATTTTCGAAAATCAAACAAACCAAACAGCTCACATACATAGTCCATTGCAGTGATAAACAGCTCTCTCTACTCCACTGTGGCTTGATCAGGTTTGGGGAGTAACGGATTACATGTAAAAAATGGTAACTGTAACCGGTTACATTACCAGCCAAAATAATTGATTTAGATTGCAGATACTTTTGAAAAACTAGATGTTTACTTTGAGGATTACTTTAAAATTCAGAAAGGATGATTGCGAGAAAAAAAATCTTTGACACCTAGGGATAGGTGGGTTAGGTGGGTTAGGAGGGTTTGACCTCTCTGTTTTCTCAATGACATTCAAATAAGCATTGAAAAAAGACGCAAGTTTAAATTTGTTCCACCTGAGCGAGTCTGACCACAAATCAGAAACCACTATGAGACACACCAATTGTGTTTGATGGATCGCGGGAACAGAGCACAAATAGGCTTTTGTAGATTACAGTACAAGCTATGTCTTCCAACGGTGCGACTTCTGTCAGCATCCAAAGATTATTCAATTTTAATAAACGCTTGGAAGGAAGGATGACATCAGTCATGTAGTCTACGGCAATACAAATATCAATTATTATTGATATCTACATAGAGCATTGATGTGAATCACACTGCTGTTCTCTCATTTAGGTATTTTCGCCTTATAGATGTGGATTGCTGTTCACAAATCTAAATGTGTATTTGAACCCAATAATAATTGAATTCAAGAAATTTAAGATGCCTATCAATCACTGTTTTTGAAACCAGTGGACAGCCAGTGAAAAATGCACTCTTGTTAATCTAACTGCACTGTTCAATTTATAGTAGCTGTTACAGTGAAAGAATACCATGCTATTGTTTGAGGAGAGTGCACAATTTTGAACATGAACAGTTATTAATAAACAAATTAGGCACATTTGGGCAGTCTTGACACAACATTTTGAACAGAAATACAATAGCTCATTGGATCAGTCTAAAACTTTGCACATACACTGCTGCCATCTAGTGGCCAAAATCGAAATTGCTCCCGGGCTGGAATAATACATTATGGCCTTTTTCTTGCATTTCAAAGATGATATACAAAATAATTATTTTTCTTCCCTTTGTATTATCTTTAACCAGATCTATTGTGTTAGATTCTCCTACATTCCTTTCACATTTCCACACACTTCAAAGTGTTTGCCTTTTAAATGGTATCAAGAATATGCATATCCTTGCTTCAGGGCCTGAGCTACAGGCAGTTAGATCTGGGTATGTCATTTTAGGCAAAAATTGGGAAAAAGGGGCAGATCCTTAAGAGTTAAGGAGAAAGTAATCTAAAAGTAACTGCATGTAATCAGATTACATTACTGAGTTTGGGTAATCCAAAAGTTACGTTATTGATATAATTTTGGACAAGTAACTAGTAACTGTAACGCATTACATTTAGAAAATAACCTAACCAACCCTGGGCTTGATCATATTGAGTGACAGAGCTCACATATTAATGCAGAAAATAAATGTAACAAAAATAGTTCCAGGACATGAATCGGCATCAGTTATTTAGACTGACCAACCAATCCTCTTCTCATGAAGCAATCAGCATTCAAAATATCCCAAAACTCCTCTATAGTCTTTAGGGCGGCTATTGTCCCTTTTATCATGTCCTGTTTTCAGGCTGCTTGGAGAAGCAGAATGGCAGTAATCCCTATGCCAGGCCAGTGGGACCAGGACAATGTTCAGCCCCACATGTCTCTGGCGGATTCCAAGTAAAGGCCATCACTCTCCTTAATTAGGTCTTCTCTTTTGGGCTGTGACTAAAATCACCTCTGTGGCGCTTTCTTCCGTCAGATCACACCTAATTTTAATTAGGCCCCTCGGAATATTAGCCAGGGTCTTTGTTCCGCTTCCTCTCATTAAGGAACCAGACAAATGAGTCTTTAACTTTATTATACATTTTCTCTCTTCTCTCACTCCTCCCTCCATCATTTTACCCAACTAGGAGGAGGGAGAGGGAGGAATCTCCTCAAGTAGGATACCAAATGAGGCTGAGAAGGGAGAGTGATATATGATCATCCTTTGTTCTCCTTAACCTAGGGTAATTAAAAATGTCAACACTGATCTCACCCCTCAACATTGGTACAAAACTCCATCCCCATCCCTCTCTGTCTGCTAGCTAGAAGCTATTGTTGGACACTTCATCACCTGTTAAATACAGACTCCTGCACCCGCAAGTGATCTCACATTTCTCTGATATGACAGAGCCAGCATCAAAATGCAGGGAAAAAGAGTTTATATGGGCCGAATACTAATTCAGGATCTCCCCTTAGTTTCATGTGAAATTATGTATTGGTGTCAATGAGGGATTTGCCAGAAATCCTAGTTGCATGTAAGTCTGAACTTGGGATCGTTCCAAAAATATTCCATGCTGGATTGTGTGTATATGTGTAGGCATATATTCCCACAAATAAATGTGTAAGCTGACATTGCAAGAAATACAGATTTTTATTCTGGAATTCTACATTTTATCTCTGTGATTATGTAGAGTACCCCAATGTTCTTGTGTAAGGGGTGTGTGTGTGTGTGTGTGCTTGTGAGTGTGTGCGGTGTACACGAGGTGGGTGTTTGAGTAATAGATGCTGGTGCTCTGCCAGGTCTGTACTCTGGTGTTCATGAATTATAAAGCTACGAGCAATCGCGGCTTTTACAGAAATTAACCAAAGGAAGCTGTATGTGTTTCGTAATTGGGTCAGTGGTTATTTTCTGCAACACACCTGGGCTTTCAGTAAGCGTTGGGTGTCAATAATTAATGTCTCCTGTCCTGCAGAGGGTGTACAGTAACTCTGCCCTAACACAGCAGATCTGTGTACATTAGCATACCCATGATGATAGTCATAAGCTCTATGATAACAGTTGAGTGCCACTTAGCCTCCTTTCCTTATATGTTTCAGCCTGGATATGGGGGTCAAAACAGGATGGAATGTATCCCTCTTAATCTCTTTATTTATTCATTTTCAATCATGGGTCTGAACAGTGGGGGAAGGTCCCTGTCATTTTCATTACAGCCTATTTTTGCTGGGAATGATTTTTTGAGGGAATTTCAAATACTGTAAATGTAATCTTATAATATGGATTAGCAAAGTGCAAAAAACACCAAAACAGGGCTACATTTTCTGTCTGCTAAGAAACATAATATTTGCAAAAAAAAATACTGTATTACTCACAATATTTGCAGCTGAACATACATCAAGATCTTTATGTTTATGTTGTCCATGAGATGGCAGAAATACTTTAAAGGGATAGTTCACACTAAATTACAAAATTACATATTGGTTTCCTTACCATGTAAGAAAGAAAAGGAGAGACCTTTGAAATGGAACCACTGGTTGTTGTTTAGCTAACATAGTCTCAGAGCAGTTTTGACCCCCTTTTTGACATAGACTTGGCGCTCCGGTACCACTTGCCGTACGGAGCAGAGAGAAAAGTCTGTAACTGTCACGCATACTCCCGCTCCCCCCCTGGCGCTTGAGAGCGCCTGGCGGCCCATCATTACGCACACCTGTCACCATCATTAAGTGCATCAACGCTTCATGAGACTCACCTGGACCCTTTTACTTTATTGATTGCCTCCCCTATATCTGTCACTTCCTCAGTTTCTTCCTCATGTTTGCATTAATGTCATTTTGTTCCCCTCGTCCAGATGCTGTTCTTGTTTTGTTATTTGTCCGTTTATCCATTAAATCTTCGCTCCCTGCACTTTCTTCTCATTTTCCCGCGTCTGTTTAAAGATGGCGCCAAAGAACCTGGCTGAAGTTTAGCATTCTCCCAACCAATTGTGCTTTTTTGTTATTGTTTTAGCGTTTTGTGTAACTTAATTTTGTGCTTACTTTGTACATAATGTTGCTGCTACCTTCTCTTATGACTGAAAATAACTTCTGGACATCAGAACAGCGAATACTCACCGCAGACTGGAATAAACCTTTTCCTTCAACGAGTCCGACGAGAAGGAAATATTGCTTTCACTGGAACAGGCCCAGATCCCCGTCATTTGCTTGAAGAAAAGACGAAGAAAAAGGGGCCGCAGTTCGGGCTGCCTTCTGAGAATCCGTAGGCGAGCGAGTAAACTTCCACTTCCAACCGTTCAACTTGCTTACGTGCAATCATTGGAAAATAAAATTGATGACCTACGATTAAGATTATCCTACCAACGGGACATTAAAAACTGTAATATCTTATGTTTCACTGAGACGTGGCTGAACGACGATACGGATAATATAGAGCTGCCGGGATTTTCCATGCACTGGCAGAACAGAGAAGCTATGTCTGGTGAGATGAGAGGTGGGGATGTGTGTCTATTTGTCAATAACAACTGGTGCACAATGTCTAATATTAAAGAAGTCTCTAGGTATTGCTAGCCTGAGGTAGAATACCTATGATAAGCTGTAGACCACACTATCCACCATGAGAGTTCTCATCTATATTATTTGTAGCCATCTATTTCACACCACAGAACGAAGCTGGCACTAATACCGCTCTCAAACATCTCTGAAAGCAAAGAAGAAAATGCTCACCCAGAAGTGGCACTCCTAGTGGCCGGGGACTTTAATGCAGGAAACTTAAATCAGTTTTACCAAATTTTTACCAGCATGTCACATGTGCAACCAGAGTAAAAAAAAAATCCTTGATAACCATTACTCAACACAGAGATGCATGCAAAGCTCTCCCTACCCTCCATTTGGCAAATCTGACCATAATTATATCCTTCTGATTCCTGCTTACAAGCAGAAACTAAAGCAGGACGTACCAGTGACTCGCTTAATACGGATGTGGTCCGATGACGGGGATGCTACGCTACAGGACTGTTTTGCTAGCACAGACTGGAATAGGTTCCGGGATTCCTCCAATGGCATTGAGGAGTACACCACCTCAGTTATCGGGATCATCAATAAGTGCATCGATGACATCGTCCCCACAGTGACTGTACGCACATATCCCAACCAGAAGCCATGGATTACAGGCAACATCCGCATTGAACTAAAGGCTAGAGCTGCTTCTTTCAAGGAGCGGGAAACTAATCCGGACTTATAAGAAATCCCACTATGCCCTTAGAGGAACCATCAAACAAGCAAAGCTTCATACCAGGACTAAGATTGAATCCCACAACACCGGCTCTGACGCTCACCGGATGTGGCAGGGCTTGAAAACTATTACGGGCTACAAAGGGAAACCCAGACGCGAGCTGCCTAGTGACGCAAGCCTAACAGACGAGCTAAATTCCTTTTATGCTCACTTCGAGGCAAACAACACTGAAGCATGCATTAGAGCACCAGCTGTTCTGGACGACTGTGTGATAACGCTCTCGGTAACCGATGTAAGCAAGACCTTAAAATAGGTCAACATTCACTAGGCCGCACGGCCAGAAGGATTACCAAGATGTGTACTCGAGCATGCACGGACCAACTGGCAAGTGTCTTCACTGACATTTTCAACCTCTCCCTGACCGAGTCTGTAATACCTACATGTTTCAAGCAGACCACTATCGTCCCTGTGCCCAAGGAAGCGAAGGTAACCTGCCTAAATGACATCTGTAGCCATGAAGTGCTTAGAAAGGCTGGACATGGCTCGCAACAACACCATCATCCCGGAAACCCTAGACTCACTCCAATTTGCATACCGCCCCAACAGATCCACAGATGACACAATCCCAATCGCACTCCACACTGCCCTTTCCCACCTGGACAAAAGGAATACCTATGTGAGAATGCTGTTCATTGACTACAGCTCAGCGTTCAACACCATAACCCCCGAGAAGCTCATCCCTAAGCTAAGGACTCTGGAACTAAACACCTCCGTCTGCAACTGGATCCTGGACTTCCTGACGGGCCGCCCCCAGGTGGTAAAAGTAGGCAACATCAAGTCTGCTACGCTGATCCTCAACACTGGGGACCCTCAGGGGTGTGTACTTTGTCCCCTCTTGCACTCCCTGTTCACCCACGACTACGTGGCCAAAAATGACTTCAACACCATCATTAAGTTTGCTGACGACACAACAGTGGTAGGCCTGATCACTGACAACGATGAGACGGTCTATAGGGAGGAGGTCAGAGAACTGGCAGTGTGGTACCAGAACAACCACCTCTCCCTCAATGTGAGCAATACAAACGAGCTGATCGTGGAATACAGGACAAGGCGGGCTGAACAGGCCCCCATTAACATCGAGTGGGCCGAGACTTGCAAGTTCCTTGGTGTCCATATCACCAACGGACAATCATGGTCCAACACACCAAGACAGTCACGAAGAGGGCACAACAAAATATTTTCCCCCTCAGTAGACTGAAAAGATTTGACATGGGTCCCCAAATCCTCAAAAGGTTCTACAGCTGCACAATCGAGAGCATCCTTTCTAATCGACCTGACCTGTATCGTGGAAAGACCTCATCCCGTCAGTCGAGGATGCCTGGTCGTTCTTTAAAAGTAATTTCCTCACCATCTTAAATAAGCATGCCCCTTTCAAAAAATGTAGAACTAAGAACAGATATAGCCCTTGGTTCACACCAGACCTGACTGCCCTTGACCAACACAAAAACACCCTGTGGCGGACTTCAGTAGCATCGAATATTCCCCGCGATATGCAACTGTTCAGGGAAGTCAGGAACCAATACACACAGTCAGTAAGGAAAGCAAAGGCTTTGGGAGTGTTTTGGGACACTGTAAAGTCCATGGAGAACAAGAGCACCTCCTCCCAGCTGTCCACTGCAATGAGGCTAGGCAACACGGTCACCACCGATAAATCCATGATAATCGAAAATTTCAATAAGCATTTCTCTACGGCTTGCCATGCTTTCCTCCTGGCTACCCCAGCCCCGGGCCAACATGCTTGCTACAACCAAACCCACTGGCTCCAGGTCATCTATAAGTGTATGCTAGGTAAATCTCCGCCTTATCTCAGCTCACTGGTCACGATAACAACACCCACCCGTAGCACGCGCTCCAGCAGGTATATCTCACTGATCATCCCCAAAGCCAACAACTCCTTTGGCCGCCTTTCCTTCCAGTTCTCTGCTGCCAGTGACTGGAACGAATTGCAAAAATCGCTGAAATGGACACTTATATTTCCCTCGCTAACTTTAAACATCAGCTTTCTGAGCAGCTAGCCGGTCGCAGCAGCTGGAAATAGTCCATCTGTAAATAGCCCACCCAATCCACCTACCTCATCCCCATATTGTTTTTATTAACTTTTCTGCTCTTTTGCACACCAGTATCTCTACTTGCACATCATCATCTGCTCATTTATCACTCCAGTGTTAATCTGCTAAATTGTATTTACTTCGCTACAATGGCCTATTTATTGCCTACCTCCTCACGCCATTTGCACACACTGTATATAGACTTTCTTTTTTTCTGATGTGTTATTGACCGTACGCTTGTTTATTTCATGTGTAACTCTGTGTTGTTGTTTGGGTCGCACTGCTTTGCTTTATCTTGGCCAGGTCGGAGTTGTAAATGAGAACTTGTTCTCAACTAGCTTACCTGGTTAAATAAAGTTTTTTCTTTTTCAATCCTGACCGGTTGCATCACCACCTGGTATGGCAACTGCTCAACATCTGACCATAAGGCGCTACTGAGGGTAGTGCGTACGGCCCAGTACATCACTGGGGCCAAGAGGAAAGAGGAAAGCCCATAAAATTGTCAGAGACTCCAGTCACCCAAGTTATAGACTGTTTTCTCTGCTACCACACGGAGAGCGGTACCGGAGCGCCAAGTCTAGGACCAAAAGGCTCCTCAACAGCTTCTAGCCATAAGACTGCTGAACAATTTAATACAATTGCCACCCGACTATTTACATTGACCCTTCAACTCCTCTGTTTTGTATACTGCTGCTACACGCTCTTTATTATCTATGAATTGTCACTTCACCCCAACCTACACGTTTTACCTCAACTAACCTGTACTCCTGCACCATGACTCCGTAACGGTATCCCCTGTATATTGCTTCGTTATTCTCATTCTTGTTGTGTTTAACTTTTTATTATAATTTTTTACTGTATTTTTACTCTATTTGGTAAATATTTTCTTAACTCTTCTTGCACTGCAATGTTGGTTAAGGGCTTGTAAGTAAGCATTTCACTTTAAGGTTTACACGTGACAAATACATTTTGATTTGATTTGTCCGCACAGAATGCAGACATAAATATTGGAAGCATCAGGGAGTTGTTTTGTTTTTAAATGGGGTTGGTGACGTCGGGTCCGGGTGCCGCTGCCGAAGGAACCGGGGGTGAATCAGCTGGCTCGTCCGGGCTTCCATGCCTTAGCTGGCTCGAGAGGTTTTCTTGCTTCGGTTGGCTTGGCAGGCTCCCATCCCACATCATGCCTCAGCCGGCTATTCGGGCTCCCACGCCTCAACCGGCTCATCAGGCTCCCATCCCACGTCATGCTTCAGCCGGCCCGTCAGGCTCCCACGCCTCAGCCGGCTCATCATGCTCCCTCCCATCCCCCGTCATGCCTCTGCCGGCTCGTCGGGCTCCCACGCCTCAGCATGCTCATCAGGCTCCCATCCCACGTCATACCTCAACCAGCTCATCAGGCTTCCACGCCTCAGATGGCTCGTTGGGCTCCCACGCCTCAGCCAGCTCGTCGGTCTTCCACATTTCAGCTGGCTCATTGGGCTTAGGTGAGACGCTGTGGGGGGGGGGGGCACTGTCATGCCTGCTCCTGCTCCTCCTCTCTGGCGCTCAAGGGCACCAGGCGGCCCATCATTACGCATACCTGTCACCATCGTTACACACATACGCGCTTCATGGGACTCACCTGGACTCTATTACTTTATTGATTGCCTCCCATATATCTGTCACTTCCTCAGTTTCTTCCCCGGGTCTGCGTTGTTTTGTTCCCTCCGTCCAGGCGCTGTTCTTGTTTTGTTATATGTCCGTTTATCCATTAAATCTTCACTCCCTGTACTTGCTTCTCGTCTCCCAGTGTCTGTCCTCACAATGACTTGGGTGGCTGGAGTCTTTTGGGACTTTCTCTGGCACCGCCTAGGACAGAGGTCCTGGATGGCAGGAAGCTTGGCCCCAGAAATGTACTGGGCCGTACGCACTACCCTCTGCAGCACCTTACAGTTGGATGCCAAGCAGTTGCCATACCAGGTGGTGATGCAGCCAGTTAGGATGCTCTCCATGGTGCAGCTGTAGATCCTTTTGAGGATCTGGGGACCCATGCCATATATTTTAAGTCTCTTGAAGGGGAATAGGCATTGTTGTGCCGTCTTCATGATTGTCTTGGTGTGTTGGACCATGATAGCTTGTTGGTGATGTGGACACCAAGGAATTTAAAGCTCTCGACCCGTTCCACTATAGACCCGTCGATGTGAATGGGTGCCTGTTCGGCCCTCCTTTTCCTGTAGTCCACAATCAGCTCCTTTGACTTGCTCACATTGAGGGAGGGGTTGTTGTCCTGGCACCACATGGACAGATCTTTGACCTCCTCCCTTTAGGCTGTCTGTGATCAAGCCTACCACGGCTGTGTCGTTAGCAAACTTAATGATGGTGTTGGAGTTGTGCTTGGCCATGTAGTCGTGGGTGAACATGGAGTACAAGAGGGGACTAAGTACACACCCTTGAGGGGCACTCGTGTTGAGGATCAGCGTGGGAGATGTGGTGTTACCAACCCAAGTCCAGGATCCAGTTGCAGACGGAGGTGTTTAGTCCCAGGGTCCTTAGCTTATTGATGAGCTTTGTGGGCACTATGGTGTTGAACACTGAGCTGTAGTCAATGAACAGCATTCTCACAAAGGTATTCCTTTTGTCCAGGTGGGAGAAGGCAGTGTGGAGAGCAATTGAGATTGAATCATCTGTGGATCTGTTGGGCCGGTATGCGAATTGGAGTGATTCTATAGTTTCCGGTATTGGTATTGATGTGAGCAATGACCAGCCTTTTAAAGCACTTCATGGCTACAGACGTGAGTGCTAAGGGGTGGTAGTCATTTAGGCAGGTTACCTTCGCATTCTTGGGCACAGGGACTATAGTGGTCTGCTTGAAACATGTAGCTATTACAGACTCAGTCAGGGAGAGGTTGAAAATGTCCGTGAAGACACTTGCCAGTTGGTCTGTGCATGCTCTGAGTACATGTCTTGGTAATCCTTCTGGCCCTGCGGCCTAGTGATTTTTGACCTATTTTAAGGTCTTGCTCACATCGGCTACCAAGAGCGTGATCACACATTCGTCCGGAACAGCTGGTGACCTCATGCATGCTTCAGTGTTGCTTGATTTTGTAAATAATGTTTCTGCTACTGTTTCTTATGAGAATTAGTCGTTGAGTGGGTAACCCGCCTCTGCCATCCATCCTATTGGTCAACGTGCAATCACTGGAGAATAAATTGGATGAGCTCCGTTCGAGTGATGTGAGCCTACCAGACAGGCTAAATGCCTTTTATGCTCGCTTCGAGGAAAGCAACACTGAAGCATGCATAAGTTACAAACAATGTGAAATAAACACACAAAACAGCACAATTAGTTAGGATCCTGTAAAACAGCATCCACCCCCTCCGGCGCCATTATCAGGTCTAGCTAGGTGGCTAGGTTGTTAAAGTTAGTTAGCTGGCTAACTTTAGCTAGGCTAGTGGTTAGGGTTAAGTTTAGGATTAAGTTTAGGAGTTAGGTTAAAGGGTTAACTTTAGGGTTAAGGGAAGGGTTAGTTAAAATGGTTAAGGTTAGGGTTAGTGGAAGGGTTAGCTAACATGCTAAATAGTTGCAAAGTAGCTAACAATTAGTAAGTAGTTGAAAAGTTGCTAATTATCTAAAATGCTATAGTGAGATGAGATTCAAACTCACAACCTTTGGGTTGCTAGACATTCGTGTTATACACTCACCCATCCACCCAAAACAACCAATCTACTTTAGGTTTTGCCTTAATAGGGTGTTGGGCCACCACGAGCCGCCAGAACAGCTTCAATGTGACTTGGCATAGATTCAGCAAGTATCTGGAACTCTATCGGAGGGATGCAACACCATTCTTCCATGAGAAATTCTATAATTTGTTTTTTTACTTTTAGGGGTGGAAAATTCTGTCTCAGGCGCCGCTCCAGAATCTCCCATAAGTGTTAGGTTGAGATCTGGTGACTGAGAGACACACACACACACACACACACACACACACACACACACACACACACACACACACACACACACACACACACAAACATCCATGTAGGATGAAAGGAGATCAGGTTTATACAAGCTCATGGCCATTCTCACTCACACATGAAAATATTCACACTTACTAATAAATAAATCTGTCAAGCCCAAAGCTTTTTGGAAAAAGTGATTTAAATCAGATTTGTTTGAGGGCGATGGATATGTTTAAAAAAAGTCAATTTAGTTGATGGTTGGTCCAAAACTCAGGATTTGGTATTACCTTAGGTTCTGTTTCTGTACAATACCTTAAAATGATTTACCAATTATCGTCACACTTTCTGAAGATTTGCGTGGTGAAAACACAAATGATGCCCAGATGTGCATGGAAATACCACATTATAAGACAGCAAACTGAGCAATACATTTCAAAGTCTGAATGACTGCTGAGGTCCGATCCAGTCTGTTGACAACTGCAGTTATTGTTTTGAAGTTACAGTTGATTGATCTCAGTAAAGCCGTGTCCTAAAACCGCTCATGTGTGACTTAATATACTCCAAGTCTGTGATCTGTCAACCTTCGAGGGCTACAACATTTTACAAAGACCTCAGATGAGAAATTGATCTGACAACCATTCAAGGATAAATCATTTCCACAAGTTAATTACATTGAACAATTTACATGCATGAACATCTGAAGCATCCGTGCATTGCAGTGGAGCCAGGTTTCTAAAGATCAAAGAGCTCAGTGAGAGTAAATGTTTCTCTATTTTTCTCTGTTAAAGTATTGAATCATGTCTCAAACAATCCTCACGTTAACCACATAGTCAAACATAGCTAATAAAATGTGGATGATAGAGAGCCAAACTAACCAATTTATGTATTTATTCGGCAATCTTGGTGGAACAATTTACAGTCAATTTTTCATTTGATTTGTGTGGTTTAATTACACTAAAGATAAATATGGAAATATCCTGTAAGTGGCTTTAATCTGGTCAAATTTTTCAATTTGTGCCATCCTTGAGAATAATACAGAGAGAGGTATGAGTTTTTATGGATAGCTAGTCAATAACATCAGCATGCGCTCCTCTTCTTGGCTGGGATCCAACCTGTTAATACCATTAAAACAATATTGGTAAAAGGCTCTGTGCTGGCAGTGGAGAAAATCTATCAACTCTGTGTGATCAGATTGGATTCCCTGTGTATATGGGAACATGTGTTTCCACACTCCCCTGGAGTAGCTGTCACTTTCAGACATGATGGTTCTCCCTGGGCGAAGAGCACCCATGGCTGCTTACAAAACATTTGTTTTTTAGTGGAAGGTAGTCAGAACCCCCTCCCTCTATCCTCCAACCCCCATTAATCAGCGGCAAAGCTTTATTTAAGCGCTTCTTGTTGTGACCTATTCATGACTGACACGAGCATTTAAGTAATACAATGAAATGTGCACAGTATCATCAGGGTGGAGAGGAAGAGTGACGTGTAGCATTTTAGTCTGAGAGTGCCACTAATATTTCCTCCCAGAACATGCTGTCACCCACAAGCCAGCACCCATCTCAATGTCATCAGTCGTGGGTGAAATAGTTCATTCATGGTTGATGAGCACAGTAGGTGGTCACCTGGTCCAATGAGAGAGACTGATAATGAAAACCAGAGGTCCTATAGCAGAATGCTCCAATAGAGGCTGGCAGAGCAGTGCTGTGGTAAAGGTCAGCCATTAACGACTTGGCCTCTTGACATCTATATCAGTGCACATCAGTCAATGTGGGTCTATCATCAACACATCGCTGCCAGGCATTTATCAAGGGGTCAAGTCCAATGATGTTGCAAACAAAAGCACAACATCACTCACCAGTTTGTAAGACCAGTGATGGAAAGCAAATTTGAAGCATTTAGCAGAGAGAGAGAGAGAGAGAGAGAGAGAGAGAGAGAGAGAGAGAGAGAGAGAGAGAGAGAGAGAGAGAGAGGAGAGAGAGAGAGAGAGAGAGAGAGAGGAGAGAGAGAGAGAGAGAGAGAGAGAGAGAGAGAGAGAGAGAGAGAGAGAGAGAGAGAGAGAGAGAGGAGAGAGAGAGAGAGAGGAGAGAGAGAGAGAGAGAGAGAGAGAGAGAGAGAGAGAGAGAGAGAGAGAGAGAGAGAGAGAGAGAGAGAGAGAGAGAGAGAGAGAGAGAGAGAGAGAGAGAGAGAGAGAGAGAGAGAGAGAGAGAGACCTGTACCTAATGTTGTACCTAATGTAAAATACTAGTGTAGTTGTTAATTTTATAAACATTCTATAGAAAAAAGTCAAAAGTGAACATTCTTTAATGTTTCATAGTTGAGAATCCTTCCCTGTAAGTGATGAAGCCCACAGACATTTGTAGGTTTGCGTATCCAACCAAAATTCTACTCCCCACATGAAGCCCCTTTTTTCCCCCTAAACCAATAAGCCTGCCCTCTCCTACTGGGTTCATTTCCCCCTCTTTCCCACGGATCAGAACATCCCTCATGTTGGTATTTGGAAACCTTTTTATTTCTTATAAGACCTATCAGAGCAAGTCGAGTCTTCCAGCAATATATTAATATTAAAAAGACATATGCAGTTGAGAAAGTGGAAGAAACAGTCGCTGTGCAATGAAAAAGACAGGGGAGGGGTGAGGAAGGGGAGAGAATAGTTGTGTTGATGCTTCTTGTGTCAGATTCAAAGGAGATTTTCACATTATGATTCTGTAACAGTGTGTTGCATACTTCAAAGACCTTATTACAACGCCATATTAGCATTCATGTGCCATTCAAAATGTAAGTCCAACACCTGCATGGGTAACAGGACAGAATTTGCTATTAGGGGAATAGCAGACGTTCACAAAACAAAGGTAGACTTCTTTGGAAAGGAATAGATTATAATTAATACAGCTGAAGCTTTCCACTCGTATTTACCGTCAGTTAAAGAGAGAGTCACAAACACTGTTTATTATACAATGATACAGATTAAGCATACAAATACGTCTTGGAGAAGTCTGGCTCCGATTAGAGATGTTTCTGAACAGATCATGTATCACTACTTGGATGGTGTATGTATTTTATAGGATCTTGTTTTCTTTACTTATTTTTTGTTATTTCTACACTGACTCAAATTCATAGCAATGTATTTTGTCTATCTTCACCCTCAGGAAGTAGTTTGTTCACTTAAGCATGCGGCAGCTTACGGTGGAGGGCTTTGATGCAACTGTGCTCGCCTGGTACGCCCCACGAGCTATGTGGTGCTTCATTAACTTTTTGTTGAGTTCACTGTTACGAGTTCATATTGTTGCGGGCTGTGCATTCAACTCATCTTCATGTGCCGCCGATGGCTGAACACAGTCAGAGCTGGCTATGGTGACAAGCACATACCACTCAACTCTGGATGATGAAATCGGCAGTCCTGAGATGTGCATGTCTAGTTACCTGGAGCAACTGACCTGAAAATAGGACAAAAAGTTTGTGTCGTTGTGTACATTTGTGTCAGATAGAGAACGAGAGCGAGAGGGAGATCAACTTGTGATGTTAGAGCAAATGACTTCCGTAATTAAGATGTCCAGTAAATGACGAAGCATATCTGAGGAATTAGTGATATACAAATTGTGTATTCAAATTTAAAAAACAATCCAGCCACCTTGTAAGTGGTAACCACAAATCTAGATTTCTATACCAACCAGCACCATCAACCAGTAACATATATTTAGCCTGGCACCAAGAACAAACAGAGGGAGGATACCGACAGTTGGCTGGATCAATAAGGCGGGTAAGAAGAAGTGGAAATAATACAGATTGCATTCCTAAATGGATGTGAGATGCTTCTGCTCCAATCCCTTTCAGCGATAGTCAGTTTGGCTGAGATTGGGGCAAGAGTATCTCATTATGTCATTCATATTAAATCCCACCACTAAGCCTTGGGAGAAAACTATGCAATACAGAGAAAATTGGTCTGTTTATCTACAGTTTACTCTGTTGATGAATACTCTTCTTATTGCAAATTAAGGCCTTTTTGCAAAGCTCATTATTTGTTTATCATTACCTTGCCGATAAAAATACAATACATCCGTAAGACTTTTTAAAATGAAATATTGCAGGAAATGTCCTTACAGAGTGTCATTACAGAGTTGAGTACCAAACCAGGATAATGTACCACTGCTGTTGTTGAACTGTTTATTCTGAACCCGAACAAAAACACTGAACAAAAATTGAAATGCAAGATTTAAAGTTTTGTCCCATGTTTCATGAGCTGAAATAAAAGATCAGAGAAATATTCCACACAAACTAAAATCGTATTTTTTTGCACACGCTGGAGAAATGTGCTCTTCACGTATTGAATCCTGGTTTAAACTGGCAGCCAGCGTGTATGGCGTTGTGTGGGTGAGCGGTTTGGTGATGTCAACATTGTGAACAGAATTCCCCATGGTGGCAGTGGGATTATGGTATGGGCAGGCATAAGTTACGGACAACAAGCATAATTGCATTTTATCGATGGCAATTTGAATGTACAGAAATACCTTGACGAGATAATGAGGCCCATTGTCGTGCCATGCATCCGCCACCTTCACCTCATGTTTCAGCATGATAATGCACAGCCCTATGTTGCAAGGATCTGCATACAATTCCTGGAAGCTGAAAATGTCCCAGTTCTTCCATGGCCTACATACCAGACATTTCACCCATTGAGCACGATTGGGCTGCTCTAGATTGACGTGTATAACAGCTTGTTCCAGTTCCCGCCAATATCCAGCAATTTGCACATCCATTGAGGACGAGTGGGACAACATTCCACAGACCACAATAAACAGCCTGATCAACTCTATGCGAAGGAGATGTCTCATGCTGCATGTGGCAAATGGTGGTCACACCAGATACTGACTGGTTTTCTGATCTACGCCCCAACTATTTTTTTATGGTATCCGTGACCAACAGATGCATATCTATATTCCCAGTCGTGTGACATCCATAGATTAGGGTCTAATATTTTTTTTTTCAATTTACTGATTTCCTTAAATGAACTGTAACACTGTAAAATCTTTTGACATTTTTGCATGTTGCATTTATATTTGTATTCAGTGTACATAATGTCAATAGGAGAATCAAACAGTATTGGTTGTCCTAAAAAACATTGGGTCCAATTTACCCACACAAATGTATGGTGCAAGTGTAGCAAGATAATGTATGTTTTGCCAGTACATGTAGCAGCATTAACTGATTTGTTAAGGTCTGTTTTGTCAGTGATTAGCAGCGACATTATGAATAAAACAGTGTTTTGTCCTGTCAAAATACCACACATATTGCCACCCATAATGTCACCAGATGAGGCTCCTCAGAGGAGGAAGGGGAGGATCATCCTCCTCACTGAATTTCATAAAAGTAAAAACAGTGAAAGAATTAAAAAGTTATCCGTTTTAGATAAAACTATACTATATATATTCACATGTCACCAAATAATGTATTAAAACACATTGTTTTGCAATAAAGGTCTACAGTAGCCTCAAAAGCACTCTGTAGGTTAGCACCATTGTGTAGCCGGAGGACAGCTAGTTTCCGTCTTCCTCTGGGTACATTGACTTCAATACAAAACCTAGGAGGCTTGTGGTTCTCTCCCCTTTCCATAGACTTACACAGCAATTATGACAACTTCCGGAGGACGTCCTCCAACCTATCAGAGCTCTTGCAGCATGAACTGACATGTTGTCCACCCAATCAAAGGATCAGAGAATTAATCTAGTACTGAAAGCATAAGCTACAGCTAGCTAGCACTGCAGTGCATAAAATATGGTGAGTAGTTAACTCAAAGAGAGAGAAGGACAATGGTTGAAAAATTTTGAACCAACATTTTTATTTTATTTCTTAAAACATGAAGGAGAAGCAAAGAGGGAGAGAGAGATTTTTTGTTGTATTATTTTTTCACTTTAACTTTCACTTACTTAGCTAGCTTGAATGCAGCTAGCTAGTTTGCCTATTCAAACACCTGGTTCAAACAGAGAGGGATGCTATGCTAGCTAGCTGGCTCAGGCTATCCGACACTGGAACTCTTCCAAGTCAAGGTATGCTTTTGATTTGATTAATTTATTGCCACTGGGGCCTGCCGGTGTAACTGCTAAACTGCTTGCTGTTGACTGTACATTGTACTGCATGATTGTATGGGTTTACTAACACATTAGTAGTAGCTATGTTGAGTATGATGTTAATATGGTGACAACTATGTAGGCTGTGTGTAGTGGTTATGATATCAAGGTTTGGCTTAGAACGTTTTTTATTCGCCTGGTCTCAAAAAGCTGATGTGTCGTGCACTGAAGTCCACAAACGAAGTAAAAAGGTGAGAGCAGAGCGCATAGATTCAAGAAGTAATACAACAAACAAAGGGATCATGCTTTTTGTTATGTGGCTGCTATGAAATTGAACTGTGTTTGATCAGGGGTGTATTCATCCTGCCGATTCTGTTGAAAAAAGTTTCTTAAACGGAAGCAAACGGAACGAAACGGGGATAAACATACCTGATTTTGTCCAATATAAACTATCATTTGCAACTTTTGGACTAACGATTACACCCTAGATCAGCTAGATGCAGGCTAGAGTGTGAAAGGCAGTATTGAATGTGTCAATGTCTGTCACCTTGATTACTCAAATGACACTCAACGTGTGCACATACGTTGTAAATTCATTCATAGGCTAGGTTGTAGCAACCTCATGATGGGTATAAGGAAAATTTGAGTATCATGTAGTAGCCTAAACCTATCAATGTTATATTGAGCTGGGTGAATGGAATATGAATGACAGTCATCCAATATGCTGTAATAGAAATAAGGCCATGGTCATAAAAAAAAAATTGCATCCTCCCTCATCTTAAACGGAACCGACCGCCACTGATTGTAACCCATTTAATGTTAGGGTAGATACTATCAGCAATCATGGGTGATACAGTGCGAGAGGAGCTATGGACCTCAACAGTTTAACCATGGGTGGTTGAACAACAGTGTCCTTGATGTTCACTGTGATCAGAGAGCATGAGACAACGCAACATGGAGAGGAAAGCAAGATAAACAATGGTCAAAGTGAAAAGGATAAAAACAACCCGAACAGTAACATATATTGCAAATGAGAGTACTCTTAATTAGTGGCAGACGAAATCAATGGACCCCCCCCCCCCCCCTATACATATCCGAGACCTTCCATTTAGTATGATATGTTACATTTCATATGGTATGTATTCATTTGTGGATTCCATCATTCATTTTGTACGATATGTTACGAATTACAATTCATATTAATTATTAAAAATATCCAAAACGTACAATAAGTTACACATTTTCTAAATGTATGATATGTTCTCGAAATCATATTGGTTGTTGATAACGTTGTTATTGTTCAGGTTAGGGTTAAGGTTAGGACTTTGGTTAAAGGGTTAAGGTTAGGGTTAGGGGAAGGGTTAGCTCAAAGGGTTAAGGTTAGGGGAAGTTGCAAAGTTGCAAAGGAACAAAAAATGTGTAAGTAGTAGAAAAGTTGCTAATTAGCTAAAAGGATAAACTTTTGGTTTGCTAGAAGTTTGAGTTACACACCCACCCTGACCAACCATCCCACTTTTGTTTTTTTTCCTTAGATTTGTGTATGTCATTTTAGGCGAAAATTGAAAAAAGGGACTGGGACTGGGGAACCGCTAGCCAACTGCCAATGAAATTGCAGGGTGCCAAATTCAATCAACAGAAATCTCATAATTCAATTTTCTCAAAAATACAAGTATTAGACACCATTTTAAAGAGAGAAATCTCGTTAATCCAACCACAGTGTCCGATTTCTAAAAAGCTTTTCGGCGAAAGCAGAACATATCATTATGTTAGGTCAGCAACTAGTCACAGAATGCATACAGCGATTTTCAAACCAAAGAGAGGAGTCACAAAAAGCAGAAATATTGATCAAATTAATCACTAACCTTTGATATTCTTCATCAGATGACACTCCCGGAACAACATGTTACACAATACATGTATGTTTTGTTCGATCAAGTTCATATTTATATCCAAAAACCTCAGTTTACATTTGGCTTTGCCTCCAAAACATACCCTGAATTTGCACAGAGCCACATCAAATCACAGAAATACTCATAATAAACATTGATAAAAGATACAAGTGTTATTCACAGATTTAAAGATATACTTCTCCTTAACCTGTCTAGGATCAGCGTGGCGCTAGCGGCACCCCCCCCCCCCCCCCCACTGAAAAACCAGTGCCGCGAAATTCAAAAAAAATATATTTTTAAAATATTTAACTTTCACACATTAAAGTCCAATACAGCTAATGAAAGACACAGATCTTGTGAATCCAGTCAACATTTCCGATTTTTAAAATGTTTTACAGGGAAGACACAATATGTACATGTATATGTATATATATGTACATCTATTACCTATGTACATCTATTACCTAAAAACACATTAGCATAATCCACCATCTTTTATTTGTCCACCAACACCAGTAGCCATCACCAATTCGGCTAAACTAAGATATTTATAGCCCCTAACCAACAAAAAAACTCATTAGATGACAGTCTGATAACATATTTATGGTCTGGGATAGGTTTTGTTAGAAAAAAGTGCATATTTCAGGTAGACTTCATAGTTTACAATTGCACCCACCATCACAAATGGACTAGAATAATTACAATGAGCAACGTGTTTACCTAACTACTAATCATCAAACATTTCGTAAAAATACACAGCATACACGAATCGAAAGACACAGATCCTGTGAATACAGACAATATTTCAGATTTTCTAAGTGTCTTACAGCGAAAACACAATAAATCGTTATATTAGCTTAGCACATAGCAATTAGCAGCCCAGCATTGATTCTAGCCAAAGTGAGCGATAAAAGTCAACATCGCCAAAAGATATTAATTTTTTCACTAACCTTCTCAGAATTCTTCCGATGACACTCCTGTAACATCACATTACAACATGCATATACAGTTTGATCGAAAATGTTTATATTTAGCCACCAAAATCATGGTTAGACAATGTGAAATGTAACTCAGCTGGTCAGAATTTGTCCTTGCGCCACTTAGACAGTGATCTACTCTTATACATAAATACTCATAAACGTGACTAAAAAATATAGGGTGGACAGGGATTGATAGACAATTTAATTCTTAATACAATTGCGTTATTACATTTTTTAATTTATCCTTACTTTTCAATACAGTTTGCGCCAAGCGAAGCTACGTCAAAAAACATGGCGTCCTAAGCCACTAAAATGTTTCGACAGAAACACGATTTATCATAATAAAAATGTCCTACCTTGAGCTGTTCTTCCATCAGTATCTTGGGCAAAGGATCCTTTCTTGGGAGAAATCGTCTTTTGGTGGAAAGCTGTCCTCTTGCCATGTGGAAATGTCAACTGCGTTCGGGATGAACTGAAAAGCGTGCCCAACTTTTCACATCGTTGCAAAAATAAATGTCCCAAAATCGCACTAAACGGATATAAATTGCTATAAAACGCTTTAAATTAACTACTTTATGATGTTTGTAACTCCTATAACGAGTGAAAAGATGACCGGAGAAATATAACAGGCTAAACTAACGCTTGGAACAGGAGAGGGTCGGTGTCTTCCACGCGCGTTACGCAGCAAGAAAAGACTTGCTAGCTAAAGGTTTTTTTCATTTGTAGGGCCTGTGAACGAGCAATCGACCCCGTTGGAATCGTCATCACGTAAAGGCATCCAGGGGAAGACGTAAGAAGTGTCCGTATAGTCATAGCAACGACAGTGCCCTTTTAACTGACTTCAGAAAAGTGGCCAACATTTCTCAAATCTGACTCCATGTCAGGGAAATTGCTGTAGAATGGGCTCTGTTCCACTTAGAGACAAAATTTCAACTCCTATAGAAACTATAGACTGTTTTCTATCCAATAATAATAATAATATGCATATTGTACGATCAAGGATTTTGTGGGAAGCCGTTTAAAAAATTAGGCACATTAGCATAAATAGTCTAAACAGCGCCCCCATCCCCAACAGGTTAATGCAACCACTGTGTCAGAATTTAAAAAAAACTTACGGAAAAAGCAAACCATGCAATAATCTGAGTACGGCGCTCAGAGACCAACACAACCCAAGAAATATATCCGCCATGTTGGAGTCAACATAAGTCAGAAATAGCATTATAAATATTCACTTACCTTTGATGATCTTTATCAGAATGCACTCCCAGGAATCCCAGTTCCACAATAAATGTTTGATTTGTTCCATAAAGTCCATAATTTATGTCCAAATTCCTCCTTGATGTTCGCATGTTCAGTACACAATCTAAACTCACGACGCGCGGGCAGGTCCAGGCAAAAGTTCAGACGAAAAGTCATATTACAGTCCGTAGAAACATGTCAAACGAAGTATAGAATCAATCGTTAGGATGTTTTTAAAATAAATCTTCAATAATGTTCCAACCGGAGAATTCCTTTGTCTTCAGAAAAGCAATGGAACAGAGCTCGCTCTCACGTGAACGAGCGTCACGAGCTCAAGGCATTCTGGCAGACCTCTGACTCATTCCCCTCTCATTCGGCCCCACTTCGCAGTAGAAGCATCAAACAAGGTTCCAAAGACTGTTGACATCTAGTGAAAGCCTTAGGAAGTGCAACATGACCCATATCCCACTATATATTCAATAGGGAGTGAGTTGAAAAATTACCAACTTCAGATTTTCCACTTCCTGGTTGGATTTTTTCTCAGGTTTTTGCCTGCCATATGAGTTCTGACACAAAATTCTGAACAGAAATGCAATGGTTCATTGGATCAGACTAAATCTTTGCACATACACTGCTGCCTTATAGTGGCCAATATCTAAAATGCACCTGGCTGGAATAATACATTATGGCCTATCTCTTGCATTTCAAAGATGATTGTACAAAAAGAAATACAATTTTTTTCTTTTTTTTTTCTTTATATTATCTTTTACCAGATCATTTGTGTTACAGCCTCCTACAAACTTCAAAGCATTTCCTTTCAAACGATATCAAGAATATGCTTATCCTTGCTTCAGAGCCTGAGCTACAGGCAGTTAGATTTGGGTATGTCATTTTAGGCGAAAATTGAAAAAAAGGGACAGATCCTTAAGAGGTTTTAAATGAATGACAGACTGCAATATGGAGTTTTATTAAATAGTTTGGGGTATGGCCTTGTCTCAGAGGAATGCTTCTCAGAGCCAGATTCCAATGACAGGTAGCGTTTTGCTTGGCAGCTGGCATATATTGTATTGTTTATCAGAAGAAGATTCCCTTTTTCTCCTAATGCAGGAATGCAGAAATGCTCATGCATTGGATATCTACAACCTCAAAAGGGATCAGAGCTGAAATGTAGAGTGCTAGACCATAAACACAGCTGCTTAGAACACTTTACAAACATCACTAATTTAGACTCCATGGCATGTTTAATGAATGTCTCCTACTTTGAACTTTAACATAATACATTGATCTCAAAATAAGGAAGAATAATTGCTTTACCTGAGGTAACCCTGGGGTTATTTATTATTGACTATTAGCAATTATTAGGCGGATGTTAGTTTCTTAGGTTGAAAGTGATACATTTGATGTGTTTTGAGTTTTCAGATTTTTCACTGGGCACATATCCCTTTGCAATTGACAAGGGGGTTAGCAGGAATGTGTTTCGTTCTAAGCAATATGGCGTCCATGCAGTAGAATAACCCCTGTTCTTCGTCACATTCTTATTTTGGCAATGGTAAATTGGAGAAAAAATTGCATTTCATTAGAGCAGTCTTTCAAAAGATATCAGTAGACATGCTTTAGTAGTTATTTTTAATGTTTGACATGTGGAATTTATTGTAGACCCGAATCTGTCTGTTTGGAGGTGATCGTTTTGGCTTGCTAGTGCTTAATGGAACATGAGTTTCATAGGGGACAAGCCCTCTGACTTTGATGGACTTTATTTATCAGAGAGCATGTATACTTATAAACTGTGGTGGAACTGATCGAGGTTGACCAAATAATCTGCCAGTTCCCTACACAGAAATGCGGAACCAACAAAAAAAGCTAAGTCTCCCAACCTCTCATCCCCAAGAGCTGGATCAGCAGTTAACAGTAAAACTGTTGGAGAGGAAGATGAGAAGTGTAAGAGGTAGCACGTGAGGAATGACTACTTGCATTGGTATGTGTGCCTTCTCTTAATGTTGTAATCATTTTTCTTCTCTTAATGTAATCATTTTTCTCAAAAAATGTAAATCCAAAAGGGTGGTATCCTTCATATGATTAATTAACTATGACCCATAGTCTATAGCATCCTTCACTTGAGTGGTTATGGTAGAACAGAGGTCATTAATTTTATATAATTGTGTAGCAGGTAGAAACATGGGAGGTCCATCACTGTGTGACAATATTGC
This sequence comes from Salvelinus fontinalis, assembly GCF_029448725.1. Lineage (NCBI taxonomy): Eukaryota > Metazoa > Chordata > Actinopteri > Salmoniformes > Salmonidae > Salvelinus > Salvelinus fontinalis. Next base: position 62,198,724 of record NC_074668.1, read on the forward strand.
ATCTGCTGCATCCTTTCCATGTCAACCATACAGTATGAACAACTCTCTTGTTAAGAGCATTGGAGTTGTTTCCAGTACAACTCGATTTATGGATTGCTTTCCTGCTTTGGGAGCAGCCAAACTAACAAGTGTGGTTGTCTGTCAGGAAAAAAATTGAGTTAATCAATGAGCTCTCCTGGTCATCCAAGTGCAGGACTTGAACGTCAACATTCGGTCTCTACTTCACACACAAGCTGTCCTATCCAACAGTGTGGAAAAATATGCTGCTCGTTGCCACTCTACTCACATCTAAACTCTACACTTCTAATTAGCACAAGCTTTTCCCTTTCTCCCCACCTGGCATCAATGGCTCACAGTCATGGACAATGTGTCGTTCTGGACACTAACAGCACATGGAAGGACATTAATCTCTGAACACAGATTTTTGGATTATCTCCCCTTTTTATTTAATTTTTATAGTTTCCCTTCTCTCCACTCTCTCGCAACTCCAATGACACATCACCAATCTAACTTAATTTGAATAAAATGTGTGGTACTTGGGCTGATCTCTCATCAAGCACATAGTTTTAGTTGGTTTGTGAGAGAGGTGTGTGTGTTGATGTGCATGCAAGCATGTCTGCTACCTTTATTTCCCGATTCTAAACCTCTCCTCATTCTGCTGCCAATTTGACTGAGACACCAAGTGCAGGCTGGGAAGTGTTCCAGGAACCTTTCTAAAGCACCTGGATATTCATCTTTATTAAGGCATCATCACCCCAGCACACTCCACTGCTTATTCATTTTAACATGGAGCAGGTAGTCCAAACGTAGGAGGTCAAACAGGAAGAGGTTAAGGTGCATTATTCCAACCTGGTCTCAGAGCCATTCGTATTATTCTGTACATAAAAACAAAAGAGTAACAGATAGGGTGGTATGTTAGATGGATAATAAGTGTTGTCTCTGTTATAATGAACAACAAATACCCCACTCTTCTCATTGAGAGTGAGGGGTGACTGAAGGGTTGATGTAACTTAGTATGTGAGGAGAAGTAACAATCACAGTCAGAGAGAACAGTCAGAGAGGAGGGTTAGCGGTCAATATGAACATAGACGTGATCTTATTGTGGCGAGAACCAGGTTTTCTCCTTTTTAATTCATTGTACTATTGAATGAATAACTTTGAAGATATAGTTGGCGGAAACAGTCAGGTAATGGCATCTCATCAAAATGAGAGGTAAATGATTATTACATTTTTATTAATTTCCACAATCAACACATCTGTAAAAAGGAGACCATATAACTAAGTTGAGAACATTTTGGGAGAAGGAAACAGATGGTTTAAGGAGTGAAAACAGTCTGTCTTAAGGCATACAGTACATACACCTATGGGTAGAAATGCTGCATGAGCAGGAGACAATTCCTTGCAATATTTCCTGACACAAAGCAGGCTATTCTAAAGTTGCCGCTCAATGTGAGCAGTACATTAACAACCTTCACAGAAACAGGGCCTCGGAAGCAAAACAGTTACAGCCAATTACAGCATCCATTTCTTCTGTATTATGTCTAGGAGGCATTGGCAAGGTGAGCTCAAATTCAGTGATGCCTGTCAGATTGTATGTAGGGTGCTTAATCAAATGTTCCAGTGGGGTATTGTGATTTATTTAAAGTTTGTTTTCGTAGCATTTTCCATTATACAGGAATAATAAAATAAAATAAAAGTACTACCATTAGCATAGTGTACACATTTCATAATGTGTGGGAGTAGCCATCTGCATATGAACAGGGTTGGGTAGGTTACTTCTAAATGTAATCCGTTACAGCTACTAGTTTTCTGTCCAAAATTGTAATCAGTAATGTAACTTTTGGATTTACCAAACTCAGTAACGTAATCTGATTACATGCAGTTACTTTTAGATTACTTTCCCCTTAAGAGGCATTAGAAAAATACAAAAATGTATGTTACCAATTGAACGACATCTATTGCAGTATAAATCAATGTTCAAACGTACATATCTGGCCATATATAGATGTTACATTTTACTTTATGGGTTGGTTATGAAGGCTTCTTCTAACCCATTACTTTCTACTACTTATAATAACACGATTAAATTATATCTTTACATTTATAACCAAAGTCTATCTGGAATTATAATTAATTTTACTTTTGATAATTAAGTATATTTTAGCAATTACATTTACTAATGAAACTTAAGTATATTTAAAAACAAATTATTTTAGACTTTTACTCAAGTAGTATTTTACTGGGTGACTTTCACTTTGACTTGAGTAATTTTCTATTAAGGTATATTTACTCAAGTATGACAATTGCGTACTTATTCCACCACTGCTAGCTAGCGAACAGTATGCTTTAACTTGCAATGACAAAATTAGAAATGTATAATATCTGAAAATGTAGTTAGCTAGACTCTCTTACATGTATACTACATGGATGAACGCTTCTCCTTCTCTGTCATGGATGCCATTGGAAAATGTAATTTCGGATGACAGGTGTTTTATTCAACAGCCTTATGTGTGTTCACTTTTCGACTCCCTCCGCATATTTACAATCAAATGCCAGAATTTACTCCATCTCCTTAGCTATCATATTCTGCTTCCACCAAGCATTCCACTGATTTCAAAACTCGATCCTCCAGAAAGTGGAGAGCATTAGCAACACTTTTGCAGTTCTTAGTGATATCTTTCAAAAAAAAGAAGCGTTAGAAAGAATTACCTACACATACTGAACAGCTCATGTTATAGACAAAAGCTGTCACGTTCTGACCTCAGTTCCTTTTTTATGTCTTTATTTTAGTTTGGTCAGAGTGTGAGTTGGGGTGGGCATTCTATGTTGTTTTTCTATGTTTTGTTCTATGGATAAATTTCTATGTGTTTGGCCTAGTATGGTTCCCAATCAGAGGCAGGTGTCAGTCGTTGTCTCTGATTGGGAGCCATATTTAGGTAGCCTGTTTTCCTTTGTGTTTTGTGGGTGGCTGTTTCCTGTTTCTGTGTTTTCACCATACGGGACTGTTTCGTTTTTGTTTTGTATCATTCACGTTGTTATTTTTGTATTCTTAGTGTTCAGTTATTTAATTGAATATGGACACTTACCACGCTGCACTTTGGTCCTCACCTCATTCCAACAACAAGCATTACAGAAGCATGATACATGGCGGACCAATCCGAACTCATCTCACGGCATGTCCAGTCCAGCCATTATCTCAGCCAGTCACGGCTAGCGGGAAGGTCCCTGACTTTTTCCGTGGCTAAACCAACTAGGCTCGTAATTCTATTTGTATTTAGAGCTAGCATACAGGTTTGTTATTAAGGCACATGAAAGTTCACATGTTCCAGAAGGCATTTCTGCCTGAAAAAGCATTTTGATAAAAAAAATGTATGTTTAAGTTAAAATGCCTCTCTTGTGAAATAGTGATGCGCGACATACGCCTAGTTTCCTGAAACAAGTCGCATATGTTAGCTTTGGTTGTATACTAGGTTAAATGTTGTATTTGGGTATCGCAGGCTGTCGCACAGTCATGAAACTTTAAATCCCTTTCAATTAATGCAGAAGCAAGGAAGCATGAGCAATATATAAAACAGGATATTACAACATTAACTTGGTGTGGCAGGAGGAATTATGAATTATACATTCTGTACATATGGATTACAGTTGCTATTCTAAATGTTCCTCCAAAAGTATGATATAAATTGTCTGTGACAACCGCCACTCAAACTGATCATAAACTTGGACAAAGACTCAAGAGCAAAGTCCAGACTTTACACTATTTATAAACCTCAGAAATGGACAGGTTTGCAGGAAAGTGTGAAGGAATAAGGGAGAGTGGATTTTACCCCAAAGCCTCTTATGACCTTAATGTTCATCCTCTAAATCCTAAACAAGCATTTATTTCAATCATTGTCACAAGAAATCTAAAGAAACATACATTGGGATGGTAGTATAACTGATTCTTTGGAAAACGGTACCCTGTGGCACATTTTTACATTTACATTTTAATAATTTAGTAGATGCTCTTATCCATATCGACTTATCCATTACTACTGTAATTGATGCTTTATCTTAAGGTAGCTAAGATAGACAACCGCACATCACAGTCATAGTAAGTAAAACAACTTCATCAATAAGTAGCTATCAGCAATTTCAGTGCTAGTAAAACATGTATTTATTTTTTTGTATTCCGTGGTTAAATTGGGATTATGTGGGTGGCCACAAATGTATTTCTCATGGTTGTTTGTACTGTAATTAAAATTCTACAAAATGATTACTACTGTTTGTGGTCTCCATTCTTCAGGTGATGGAATTGTTTCTTCATAAATTTAACCCCTTGCTGTACTGACTATTTGAAGCAAACATTTGAATTTAAATAGCCCTGTTCTAATATACCAAAGGATTAACAAGATTATTGAATACAGATAGCTAAGTGACAATTGTGCATTATAGTCAGTACGTTGGTAATAATAATTGCACCATTTACTCTCAAATTACCAGATTGAGTAACAGTTTATCAGCTGTCAAGGATGATCAGCATGACAGTGTTGCCTGCAGTATGAGCGCTGTGTTATTATTGGATCTGATATTGTCTTGACACCCAGATAACATGTCATGTAAGGGATTCAATGAATAAATGCCCACATCACAACCAGGTGTAAACAGTATAAGTAGTAACATCAAGTTGATTATTAGTTGAATCAGGTGAATAGTACTGATGTAACCAATGAAAACTGCTATACATACAAGGCAAAACATACATGGATCAAGATAAAGGATCACTAAAAAACACTACTAAATATTTGGTCAAGATTCAACACATTATCTAGTCATCTACCTGGCGTCCATTCTTCTTTTTGAGCAATACTCTGAGATGCCACTGGCACTGCAGTTAGATCCCTTGGAGTTAAGAATGATAGAAAATGTAAGAAAATTATGAAGGATAATTTATGTTTGTTAGATACGTTATGCTCAATCAGTGAAAGGCCTCTAGAGTGCATCCCCTTAGTATCACTCTTCCCCTGAAAACCTGCCGCTGCCTCAATTACTTTATGCCGTTACAATAAAAGATTAATGGATGAAGTAGATTTTGGTTCACAGGGATTAATTATGTCTCATTTTCCTGCTCCCCCTAACAGATGAGATATTCACAGCCGTAAACCTGGTGGCAATTTTTGTCAACACATACAGAGGGAAATTAATAGACTTTCAACAAGCAATCTCCCCGGAGAAGATGTCTCTGGACTTGGGCGGAGGAAGGAGATGGTCAGAATCTGGTCTATTTTAGCTCTGAGATATTCATTGTGTTTTCCTTCACATTGTGGTGACAGTGTGTCAGTGTGTATATGTACATAGATGCTAGTTGTCTGACACTGCCCCAAAGCAATACATGCCCCCTGATGCCTTATGCGTGGTCTACTGTTTAAAAATGAGTTTTCTGAGGAGATGTAGCTACCACAGCTAGCATGTAAATTCGTATTCGTGATTAATGTAAATATACATTAGCATGTACTGTATATTCATATTATTCATACTTCCTAGCATAATATAATTTGGTAAATATCATGCTGTTTGTAATATTTAACCTTTACTTGGTTAGAGAGAACAGGCAGAGGTCACTAGAGAACTAATTCTTATTTGCAATGACAACTTCGCCAAGAGGCAAAAACACAACAAAGATAAAATATACAAAAGACAACTATATGTGCCTCTAACTCAGCAGATATGATGTACACATGTATGTGAAGTTATTGATGTGTTGAATCACAAAATCATATAGTTTTGAGTGCATCTTTCTCTTTTATAATAAAACGTGTTTTGTGATAAAGCAGTACACCATCAGAGGCACACAAGGCTGTCCTTGGCATAACTCAATCTCGTTCCTATGAAAGATAACAAATTGTGTTGGTTACAGCCTATGGGTGTAAATCTGCCTGCGCCTGTAGTTGAGGCCATCAGGTTCGCACCTCTTTACATGCCCACTACTTGTTCATTAGTGTGGTGGATTGTCAAGGGCTATTCTAACCATTTAGAATTTTCAGTGATGGATATTGGCAAACAGCTTGCCTCTGTGAGTAAGGATAACCTTCCATTTGATCAATCTTGCACCTGTCACTGAGACTATACTCCCCAATAAATCAATATCTAGGATTTGTTTGACTTAGCGCTTTCTATTCTTCTCAAGCTATATGAATGTGTTCACAAAGTCAACTCCTATCTCTTCCCATCCGTCTGTAGCTATAATTTTTGGTTTATGTTTCAAACATTGCACAGGCCTAAATGTGATATAATGGCCACAGTAGAGATTGTCGCTAGAGCGATTATTTCCATTTGTTTATGAAGGAATATTTTACTTGGACACACTGGGATTTCATGTCCAACATGTATAGCGATGGGATGGAAACATATTGTTAGTTAAACAGTTTAAGTTTAAGCAGAAGTTACATGCGTTCCTCAAGGAATTTCATTAGAAGTATGTGTACTGTGGATAGACATTTATTCATTTTATGCCTAAATTATTTCATCAATTTGGATGGTTCCTCTTGGAAATGTTTGTGTCTATGATTCTTGTTACTGGAAACTGCAATGCAAGTTTAGATGCAGGCAAGGATGAATAGCATTTCAAAAGTGAGCACTCGCAGAAAGCAAAAATGAGGTACTGATGGCATTTGAGTGAAAGTCAAGACCAGTGTTTTTTTTTTTTAATCATCAAACAATTTATGTAAGACTCAAAGTAAAGCAGGACTATGAGCTTTATAATGTTGTTCCATTAATATTATCTCAACTCAAAGAAAAGCTTTTTCCTTTTAATTTCATGTTAGAACAGAATCATTATATTGTAATACTCACAGGAGCAAGTCTGTGGATGGTGCAATTACATTTTCAGAACAAAACACTTTTGGTGCGGTGGTGCAATCCCCCTGGACCCTTGGGCTCCTTCATACTATCTGTATATGAGATGGAGTGGGTATTTTCTAATGACTTTTCAAATAATCTGATGGGGTGTCAGCCACATACACCAATTATTAATTAGAGTGGTGGAATCCCATTGGGAGTACTTCTTGGTAAGAATGTAAAATATGCAATCCCCCAGGTACCAAGCAAAATTAAGTGTAATCTTCAAATGCAGGATTTGGTTTAAGCACCACCATGAGATCGCCATACAAACATTTTGCAGTTTAATATATCATAAGTATTAGTACGTTGTTGAGGGAAACCTTGACCTATCTTTGAACTTGTCTTCAACTACATTTTGATTGGAGATCAAGCATGCACTTACACAGTGTCATAGACTTGGATGTTGTCTACCAAGTCCATATGTTTATGTGAGCTAGTAGGTAGCTAGCTAGTTTAGTTCAGTTTGTAAATAATCTAAATGTTACAGAATTTCAACCAAATTGGATAATACATTTGAGTCTTTTTTGTTAACATCTGTGTCATATTTTGTCACTGTTCATATTGCTTTGGGGAAAAAAAGCTTCATCATTTCCACACTTTTCATTTTCATCCTTTGTCCACAAAATAAATTGACAATAATCTCTCATTTTGCCTGAAGACAGCTGGCACATCCCATCCTCCATAACCGAGTGACTGTCTCTCTTAATGAGTGCTATTAAAGGTAACGCAAGCCATTATTACAGTACCTCTTCTATTTATTACGACCATCAATGTCTACGTTTAGCACAGATCTCAACACTCAGTGTCACATAAAACTCCATTACCATATATGAATGTCCAATTACTTCCTAAATCCTAAATCTGACTTCTGTAACTGTAGGCTGTACAGCAGGCTGTCATATTCATCAAAATACCACATTTGATATGGCTATGTACCTCTAAGGCTCACTTTAACTAGTCTTTTATCTGATTCAAACCAAAGCACAGTGTATTTCGGTTTTAGGTGTGGTCTAATACAGCTCGTACACTGTACCTAGATAGAAATCCTTTGACGGTTAACAGTTTGCATGCATAATAGTATGCAACTACATATTAGTTCATGTGCAACACACTATCACAGATTACCATGAAATATTTGGACATAAAAAGTTAATTGTTTCGTGTCCACCATACGATTTTCTTCATATGGCATTTGTGTCCAGTAAATGATTTTTCGTGTCTACCACACAGTCTTCTTCTGAATGAATTTGTGTCCAGGACACAATTTTCTTGTTGTGGCTAACGTTAGCTAGGCTAAAGGTTAAGGTTAGAGTTAGGGGTTAAAGTTAGGGTTTGGTGTTAAGGTTAGGTATGAGGGTTAGATGTAGAGGTTAGGGTTTGGGGTAGGGATAGGTAACATGCTAGCTAAATAGTTAAAGGGTTAAGGTTAGGGTTAGCTAACATGCTAGTTAAAAAGTAATAAGTAGTTGCTAATTAGCTGAAATGCTTAAGTTGTCCATCATATGATTCGAATACATAATGTTTTAATAGCTACACCTTCGCATTATACACCCACCCATCCTCCCCGACCAACCTCCCTCCTATCGTTTCTGTCTTAAGTAACCTACTGCCTTCATATGTCATTCAAAATCGTGTGGTGGACATTAACTATTAAATTTGTTCGTCTGTCTGTCACGAATTTCGTAATTTGTGTCTATTTCATGATCATTTGTGATAGTGGGTTGTTAATGTTATGACAGTGGATACACATGTCACCTCACTGATGAGACAGAGAGGAAAGTCAATGTTGGCCACATAATTGGGAAATAAGTGAATAGATATGTGGATATGAATAAATAAGGGACATGTAATTAATATGGGGACCAATCTAAAAGCCATGATAATTAAATCTGCTGTGTTTTTCAATTTGCATAATTAAGATGTTAGTTATGTTGTTCATTTACGTTACAGGTAGTTCATTCTGAAAATGTCAACTTATCAAAAATCTCAACACTGCACTTAATTATCTGTGGGGCTTTACAACCATCAACGCTAAAGCAATTAACTTTAATTTGCTATCAATTAAAATGTGATTTTTAAGAATGTTAATATGCCAGGAATTATGCTATACCAATGCAGCTTTTTTTTAAACACATATGTCGCCCAAAGCCCTCTGTGTGAGTATGCAGATATGCGTGAAAGAGGGAGGCGCTTCAACTAACACAAATATTACTCATATGCAGTGTTCCCTATCTCTACTGTGTGTTCTTTGTATCTTGTTTTGGGTCAGGTGGAATAGAGAGTACATTTGGCACTATGCACTGGAGGGTTGATGGGTAAAATGATGTGAGTGATTTTAGTGGGACTTGTTGAACACGTTGTGACATGTTTACTAAGAAGAGTTTCAAGAGCGGTTTCACATTTCACACTCGATATTCGAAGTTGCAGTGCTGGGCACTGAAAAGTATGATGACAACTAAGTAGAAAATATCTTAGGAACCAGGGTTAGGTATGTAGGAAACATACATGGTTTATCAACAACCTGCAAGCAACATGTTAGAGTGTTACATTAGTTAGCAATGCATGGTGACAGGCTGGCACTGCAATGGATAGCTGCCGTTTTACTGGCTCCTTTTTACACACTGATCTTAACGTTTTTTATAATGTTTCCAGTGGTGTAAAGTGCTTAAGTAAAAATACTTTAAAGTACCACTTAAGTCGTTTTCTGGGGTATCTGCACTTTACTATTTATATTTTTTGACAACTTTTACTTCACTTCATTCCTAAAGAAAATAAGGTACTTTTTACTTCATACATTTTCCCTGACACCCAAACATACTCATTGCTTAGCAGGACAGGAAAATGGTCACATTCATTCACTTATCAAGAGAACATCCCTGGTCATTCCTACTGCCTCTGATCTGGCGGACTCACTAAACACACATGCTTTGTTTTATAAATGATGTCTGAGTGTTGGAGTGTCGTAAATAAAAAATAAATAAATTACAATGGTGCCGTCTGGTTTGTTTAATATACGGAATTTGAAATCCTTTCATACTTTTACTTTGAATTTAGATACTTGCAGAGTAACTTTCATTAAACCTTTTTTCATTATTGAAAAACAGATGTTTTAGGTTTAGTTAAAGTGAAACAGGTCAATTCTGTTGTTCATTTTGACAGTTTGTTGTAAAAGTGATATACACTGAGTGTACAAAACCCTCCTAATATTATGAACACCCCCCCCCCCCCCCCCCCTTTGCCCTCAGAACAGCCTCAATTCATTGGGGCATGGATTCTACAAGGTGTCAAAAGTGATCCAAAGGAATGCTGGCCCATGTTAACTCCAATGCTTCCCACAGTTGTGTCAAGTTGGCTGGATATCCTGGGGGGTAGACCATTCTTTATACACACAGGAAACTGTTAGAAGTGAAAAACCCAGCAGCGTTACAGTTCTTAACCCACTCAAACAGGTGCACCTGGCACCTACTACCATACCCCTATCAAATGCACAAAAATATTCACCCTGTGACTGGGACACATACACAATCGATGTCTCAATTGTCTCAAGGCTTAAAAATCCTTCTTTAACCTGTCTCCTTCCCTTCATTAGACACTGATTTAAGTGGATTTAACAAGTGACATCAATTACTGATCATAGCTTTCACCTGGATTCGCCTGGTCAGTCTATGTAATGGAAAGAGCCGCTGTTCCTAATGTTCTGTACACTCAGTGTATTTTAGTAGTAAATCTCTTTTTGGCCCTAGTGGTTCAACTCTACCATTGAAATCATGATGTAGAGGTACCTCTACGTCATCTCAAGGGAGGGGTTCGGTATGACATACAGTCATATGTGCTGGGTGGTACCACCTCAAGGCTTACTATAAAAGCAGGTGACAGCACGCCTTATTTGGCAATGGTCTTGGTAAGTGGAGTGTACCAATATATTTTGCATGATGCTTCCTTGATTACTAACAATATACATAATTCAAAAGGCAAGGCAATACGGTACATTTCCACAAATGACCAAATTCAGTGTTTTTGATCATTTCATACACGTTGTTTCATTGTTTTGATCGTTTCATACACATCGTTTCATACAAATCTGTGTGCTTTTACGGAGAAAAAAAAACATGTACATTATGAGGATTATTTGCTCATATCTGTAGCTACATCCATCAGAACAAGAAATCGATGACAATGGCGGTCATGTCAACTCTGTATTTTTTTCCTAACCGCTATGAGTCATTGATAGCGGAGTCGAGAAGGGTGCAATTACGGCCTGCAATTTGGGGCATTGCTGTATGTGGGCATTCCTGCATCTGCAGGAACCCCTCTTTATACTTCAATTGGTCCATTTTTATGCTAGGAGGTGGGGACCCTCCAGTACAGTAGGTGGCGTTAACCTGTCTAGGATGAGGGTGCCGCTAGCGGCACTCCCCCCCCACCCCCACTGAAAAACCAGTGCCGCGAAATTCAAAAAAAATATTTTTTTTAAATATTTAACTTTCACACATTAAAGTCCAATACAGCTAATGAAAGACACAGATCTTGTGAATCCAGCCAACATGTCCGATTTTTAAAATGTTTTACAGGGAAGACACAATATGTAAAGATGTACATCTATTACCTAAAAACACATTAGCATAATCCACCATCTTTTATTTGTCCACCAACACCAGTAGCTATCACCAATTCGGCTAAACTAAGATATTTATAGCCCCTAACCAAGAAAAAAACTCATCAGATGACAGTCTGATAACATATTTATGGTATGGGATAGGTTTTGTTAGAAAAAAAGTGCATATTTCAGGTAGATGGCATAGGTTACAATTGCACCCACCGTCACAAATGGACTAGAAAAACTACATTGAGCAACGTGTTTACCTACTTACTAATCATCAAACATTTCGTAAAAATACACAGCATACACTAATCGAAAGACACAGATCCTGTGAATACAGACAATATTTCAGATTTTCTAAGTGTCTTACAGCGAAAACACAATAAATCGTTATATTAGCATAGCACATAGCACATAGCAGCCCAGCATTGATTCTAGCCAAAGTGAGCGATAAAAGTCAACATCGCCAAAATATATACATTTTTTCACTAACCTTCTCAGAATTCTTCAGATGACACTCCTGTAACATCATATTACACAATCCATATAGAGTTTGATCGAAAATGTTTATATTTAGCCACCAAAATCATGGTTAGACAATGTGAAATGTAGCCCAGCTGGTGAGAAAATGTCCGTGCGCCACTTAGACAGTGATCTACTCTTATACATAAATACTCATAAACGTGACTAAAAAATATAGGGTGGACAGGGATTGATAGACAATTTAATTCTTAATACAATTGCGTTATTACATTTTTTAATTTATCCTTACTTTTCAATACAGTTTGCGCCAAGCGAAGCTACGTCAAAAAACATGGCGTCCTAAGCCACTAACATTTTTCGACAGAAACACGATTTATCATAATAAAAATGTCCTACTTTGAGCTGTTCTTCCATCAGTATCTTGGGCAAAGGATCCTTTCTTGGGTCCAATCGTCTTTTGGTGGAAAGCTGTCCTCTTGCCATGTGGAAATGCCAACTGCGTTCGGGATGAACTGGAAGCGTGCCCAGCAATTCACAGCGTTTCAGAAATAAATGTCCCAAAATCGCACTAAACGGATATAAATTGCTATAAAACGCTTTGAATTAACTACCTTATGATGTTTTTAACTCCCATAACGAGTAGAAACATGACCCGAGTAATATTACTCCCTCCACTAATGCTTGGAACAGGTGCGGGTCGGTGTCCTCTAGGCGCATGATGCAGCTCCAAAAGAGTGACTAGCCTCAGGGTTTTTTATTTTGTAGTGCCTGTGAACGCGCAATCGACCCCATTCAAATCGTCATCACGTAAAGGCATCCAGGGGAAGACGTAAGCAGTGTCCGTATACTCATAGCAATAACAGTGCCCTTTTAACTGACTCCAGATCAGGGGCCAAAATTTCTGAAATCTGACTCCATGTCAGGGAAATTGCTGTAGAATGGGCTCTGTTCCACTTAGAGACAAAATTTCAACTCCTATAGAAACTATAGACTGTTTTCTATCCAATAATAATAATAATATGCATATTGTACGATCAAGGATTTTGTGGGAAGCCGTTTCAAAAATTACACGATTAGCATAAATAGTCACAACAGCGCCCCCATCCTCAACAGGTTAATGCACAATAACGTTGGAAGCCAGCCACCGATGAACCACGCAGAAGAAGGGGCGAGGGCGACAGCGGTAGCTAGCTACCCATACACCGGTAGACAGTGTCCTTCGTCTCTGCCTGTTAGGCGCTGTTTTCCCACAGTTATGTTAAACATGGAGAGGGAAGGTTTTCGAAAGGCGGGAGCAAAGGACACTGTGTGCTAAATTAACCAGCTAGTCCGGTACACAGCCGGCGGGGGCGACACTGTCTGCTAGCTAACTAGCATGCTAGATAGCTAGCACAGTGTCCCTAACTAGCAAACTAGCTAGTTAGCTAACACACAGTGTCGCCCTAGCCTCCAACCTGCTGTGCTAGCTGGAGGTGGGGGCGACCGGTAGACAGTGTCCTTCGCACCCGCCTGTCGACCACGGTTTTCTTTGGTTCACAGCAGGCCGGAGTGACACCAGGTGCTAGCTAACTAGCAAGCTAGCACATGGTGTCACTAACAAGCTAGCTAGTTAGCTGGCACAGGTTGTCACCACAGCCTCCCACCTGCTGGGATGACCGGTAGACAATGTCCTTCTCCCCCCCTGTTGGGCATTGTTTTCCTGCATTTCTGTTAACGATGGTGAGAGCAGGTGCTCTTCCAGGCGGGAGCGAATGACACTGTCTACCGGTGTCGCTCCCGCTAGATAGCAAGGATGACTCTGAGAAGTGGGGGGGCAAAAAAACTCTGATAATATTTTTTTTCCCTTTGACCCACATTCAAACAAGCATGAAGATGTTGTGCGTTCATGCAGGAACCAATGGGGTGCTCGAGGGGGGGGCATTCATGCAGGAACAAATGGGATAATTGAGGGGGGTGTTCATGAAGGAACCAATGGGATTCACGAGGGGGGTTGTTGATGCAGGAATGCCCACATGCAGGAACGCCTCAAATTGCAGGCAAGCGGTACCAGAGCACCATATCTAGGACCAAAAGGCTTCTTAACAGCTTCTACCCCCAAGCCATAAGACTGTCGAACAGCTAAATCGAATGGCTACCCGGACAATTTACGTTGACCCCCCTGTCCCCTTTTTTTACGCTGCTGCTACACGCTGTTTATTATCTACAGTATGCATAGTCACTTTACCCCTACCTACATGTACATATTACCTCAATGACCTCGACTAACCTGTACCCCCGCACATTGACTCGGTACCAGTACCCCCTGTATATTGCCTCGTTATTGTTATTTTATTGTTACTCTTTTCTTTCTTTTTTTAAATTTAGTTAATTTAATAAATATTTTCTTAAGTCTTATTTTTCTTAAAACTGCGTTGTTGGTTAAAGGCTTGTAAGTAAGCATTTCACGGTAAGGTCTACACCTGTTGTATTCGGCAGATGTGATAGACAAAATAGAAATTGATTTGATTTGCAGTTGCACACTATTGACCCTGGCTCAAAGTTCACTGGTTGCGAATTCTAATCCCACATGGGGCGGATGTGTTATTTTTCTTCAAATCCTTTATTTACAATATTCATGCACACACGTCTAATTCTGAAATGTGAAAGCTTACCTGTGATAGGGGTCACCCTGGTAGTAGTTGTAGGTTTTCATAGACAAAGTCCAATCTGTGAGTTAATTTGATGATTGGAAATAGAGATACTGCGTAAATTTTCCATTGCGGGTTGGGTTGCATTGAGCCCCTAATCTTCAGTTTCAAGGGGATGATTTTACTTTTCTTCCCAACACGATACCTCCATAAATATGAGTCCACATTTCAAACAATTTTTGGGTGCCCGATGGGGGATTTGAACAACGTAAGAGGCAATAGATGTCAGGAAGTTGGCGTTTTACCACTGTGAGCGAACTGTCCAGAGCTGTACTTGCTTGCTGTGCACATCATTTTATTATAGGAGCGTGCCAGTGAACTTCTTGCAAGTATGCTTTAGAGAGAATGTATGGGATCAGGTACAACTAGGTTTACCCACCCACAAATTGAAAATTGATGAGCAATTCCCCAATCCACTACTTCTTACCTTAATGCATTTTTAAAAATATATTTGAAGGAATTGGCCAAAGGCTGAAATTGGGGTTGAGATTTACCCTTTAAGTGTATTTGAGTTATTACATTTAGACTTTTACACAAGTAGTATTTTACTGGGTGACTTTCTATTTAAACGAGTCAGTGGCCCAGGACATACTGCTCACTCCAGACCAGGGACTAATCCCAGAGACACAGAAAATGAAAAGAAGGAGTAAGAAAGGCCGACATGCGGGCACCCTGACAAAATGATGTTGGCTAATAAATATCTGCCTCTACCCTCTGTTCTATTGGCGAATGTACAATCACTGGAGGACAAATTGGACGAGCCCCTTTCAAGACTATCCTATCAACAGGACCTGAAGGACAAGCATGAAGATGTTTCTCAGAGTTGAGGCTGAACAGGGACATGAGTAATATACTGTACATCTAGCTGGTTTTTCTATGCAACAGCAGGATTGAATGGCAGTATCGAGTAGGTAAGCTCAAAGGGGGAGGTGTGTGTCTCTTTATTAACAACAGCTACTATCTCTAATATTAATGAAGTCTAAAAGTTCTGCTCGCCTGAGTTACAATACTTAATGATAAGCTGCAGACCATAATATTTACTAAGAGAGTTTTCATCTATATATTTTTTTTACCAACACAAACAGATAATGTCGCTAAGATTGCACTCAACGAGCTGTATAGGGCCATAAGCAAACAATAAAATCCTCATCCAGAGGCGTTTCTCCTAGTGGCCAATGATTTTAATGCTGGGAAACTGAAATCCGTCTTACCCAACTTCTACCATCATGTCACCTGTGCAACTAGAGGAGACAAAACTCTAGATCACCTTTACTCCACACAGAGAAACACATACAAAGCTCTCACTCGCCCTCCATTTGGCAAATCAGACCAGAACTCTATCCTCCTGATTCCTGCTTACACACTTAATACGGAAGTGGTACAATGAAGCAGATGCTAATCTACAGGATTGTTTCACTAGTACAGCCTGGAATATGTTCTGGGATTCATCCGATGGCATTGAGGAGTATACCACATCAGTCACTGGCTTCATTAATACTGGAAGTGTATTGATGATGTCTTCCCTATAGTGACTGTATGCACATATCTCAACCAGAAGCCATGGATTACAGTCAACATTCGCACTGAGCAGGACACTAATCCGGATGTTCATAAGAAATCCCGCTACAACCTCGAGCCACCTAGAGCCATCAAACAGGCAAAGCATCAAAACAGGAATAAGATCAAATCCAACTGACGCTCATAGGAAGATAAATGCCTTCTATGCTCGCTTCGAGGCAAGCAACACTGACCATGCATAAGAGCAGCAGCTGTTCCAGATGACTGTGTGATCACACTCTCCATAGCCGATGTGAGTAAGACCTTTAAACAGGTTAACATTCAAAAGGCTGCAGGGCCATACGGATTACCAGGACGCGGACTCAGAGCATGCACTGACCAGCTGGCAAGTGTTTTCACTAACATTTTCAACCTCTCCCTGACCAAGTTTGTAATACTGTATTTCAAGCAGACCACTCTAGTCCCCGTGCCCAAGAATTTCAAGGTAACCTGTCTAAATGACTATCGCCCCATAGCACTCACATCTGTATTCTTGAAATGCTCTGAAAGGCTGGTCATGGCTCACATAAACACCATCATCCCAGACACCTTGGACACACTCCAATTCACATACAACCCCAACAGATGCACAGATGATGCGATCTCTATTGCGCTCCACACTGCCCTTTCCCATCTGGACAAAGGGAACATGTACATGAGAATGCTGTTCATTGAATTCTGCTCAGTGTTCAACACCAGAGTGCCCTCCAAGCTCATCACTAAGCTAAGAACCCTGGGACTAACCACGTCCCTCTGCAACTTGATCCTGGACTACCTGACTGGCCGGCCACAGGTAGTGAGGGTAGGCATCAACACATCCGCCATGCTGACCCTAAACAGGGGGTCCACTTAGGGGTGAATGCTTAGTCCCTCCTGTACTCCCTGTTCACTCACGACTGCGTGGCCGCCCAGAACTCCAACCCCAACACCATCATTAAGTTTGCTGACGACACGACGCTGGTAGGCCTGATCACCAATGATGATGAGACAACATATAGGGAGGAGATCAGATACTTGGCAGTGTGGTGCCAAGAAAACAACCAGTCCCTCAATGTCAGCAAGACAACAAATCTAATTGTGGACTACATGAAATGGAGGGCCGAGCTTGCCCCCAGTCAAATTGATGGGGCTGTAGTGAAGCGGGTCGAGAGCTTCAAGTTCCTCGGTGTCCACATCACTAAGGATCTATCATAGTCCCCTCACACCAACACAGTCACAAAGAGGGCACAACAATGCTTCTTCCCCCTCAGGGGGCTGAAAAGACTTAGCATGGGCCCTCAGATCCTAAAAAAGTTCTACAGTTGCATCATTGAGAGCATCTTGGCTGGCTGCATCACCACTTGGTATGGCAACTGCATGGCATATGACCTCAAGACGCTATAGAGGGTAGTGCGTACGGCCCAGTACATCTCTGGGGCCCAGCTCCCTGCCATCCATAACCTCTATACCTGGTGGTCAGAGGAAAGTCCTAAAAATTGTTAAAACACTCCAGCCACCCAAGTCGTAAACATTTCTCTCTGCTACCACATGGCAAGCGGTACCAATGCACCAAGTGAACCAACAGAAACCTGAACGGCTTCTACCCCAAGCCATAAGATTGCT
The DNA here is from genome assembly GCF_029448725.1 of Salvelinus fontinalis. Classification (NCBI taxonomy): domain Eukaryota; kingdom Metazoa; phylum Chordata; class Actinopteri; order Salmoniformes; family Salmonidae; genus Salvelinus; species Salvelinus fontinalis. The sequence goes on from NC_074668.1 coordinate 62,216,532, forward strand.
AAATAGTTAGTTAAATACTGTAGTTAACAAAATAGCTACCCGGGCTATCTGTATTGACTCTTTTTGCACTAACTTTTTTGACTCATCACATGCGCTGCTGTTTCTGTTTATTATCTAACCTGTTGCCTAGACACTCTATTCCTAGTTACACTGTATATACAGTTGAAGTCAGAAGTTTACATACACTTAGGTTGGAGACCTTAAAACTTGTTTTTCAACCACTCCACAAATTTCTTGTTAACAAACTACAGTTTTGGCAAGTCGGTTAGGACTTCTACTTCATGCATGAAACAAGTAATTTTTCCAACAATTGTTTACAGACAGATAATTTCACTTAGAATTCACTGTATCACAATTCCAGTGGGTCAGAAGTTTACATACACTAAGTTGACTGTGCCTTTAAACAGCTTGGATAATTCTAGAAAATTATGTCATGCTTTAGAAGCTTCTGATAGGCTAATTGACATAATTTGAGTCAATTGGAGGTGTGCCTTTGGATGTATTTCAAGGCCAAGCTTCAAACTCAGTGCCTCTTTGCTTGACATCATGGGAAAATCAAAAGAAATAAGACAAGAACTCAGAAAAAAATGGTACACCTCCACAAGTCTGGTTCATCCTTGGAAGAAATGTTCAAATGCCTGAAGGTACCACGTTCATCTGTACAAACAATAGTACGCAAGTATAAACACCATGGAACCACGCAGCCGTCATACCGCTCAGGAAGGAGACGCGTTCTGTCTCCTAGAGATGAACGTACTTTGGTGCGAAAAGTACAATTCAATCCCAGAACAACAGCATAGGACCTTGTGAAGATGCTGGAGGAGACAGGTACAAAAGTTTCTTTATCCACAGTAAAACGAGTCCTATATCGACATAACCTGAAAGGCCGCTCAGCAAAGAAGAAGCCACTGCTCCAAAACCGCCTTAGAAAAGCTAGACTACGGTTTGCAACTGCACATGGGGACAAAGATCATAATTTTTGAGAAATGTCCTCTGGTCTGATGAATCAAAAAAAGAACTGTTTGTGTCATGTTTTGTCTTTGATCTTCATGTCTTGTCCCTGTGCTTCCCTCTGCTGGTCTTATTAGGTTCTTTCCCTCTTTCTATTCCTCTCTCTCCTCCTCCCTCTCTCCCTCCCCCGCTCTCTCTCTCTATCGTTCCGTTCCTGCTCCCAGCTGTTTCTCTTTCTCCTAACGACCTCATTTACTCTTTCACACCTGTCCCCTATTTTGCCCTCTGATTTGAGTCCCTATTTCTCCCTCTGTTTTCTGCTTCTGTCTTTGTCGGATTCTTGTTTGATGTTTGCTGTTCTGTGTCCTTGTTCCGCCCTATCGTGTTTTTGCCTTCATCAGATGCTGCGTGTGAGCAGGTGTCTAGTGGTCGCGTCTCCAGTCGTTCATCTCTACTGACGAGAGGATTTCAGTTTTCCTGTTTTGTTTTAACCTTAGATATATCAGGAGTATCGTTTTTGTCTAAGACTGGAATAAAGACTCTGTTTCTATTTCGTCGCTTTTGGGTCCTCCTTCATCAGCATAACAGAAGAATCCGACCAAGAATGGACCCAGCGACTACGGATTCTCTCTACACTACCGTCAAGTTCCAGGGAGCAATGCTCGGCAGACACGAGCAGGAATTGTCTGCTGCTCGTCATGCCGTTGAGACCCTGGCCGCTCAGGTTTCCGATCTCTCAGGACAGTTTCAGAGTCTTCGTCTCGTACCACAAGCTACTTCCTGGTCTTCAGAGTCTCCGGAACCCAGGGTTAATAATCCACCATGTTACTCTGGACAGCCCACTGAGTGTCGCTCCTTTCTCACCCAGTGTGATATTGTGTTCTCTCTCCAGCCCAACACATACTCTGGAGAGAGAGCTCGGATCGCTTACGTCATATCACTCCTTACTGGGCGGGCTCGGGAGTGGGGCACAGCTATCTGGGAGGCAAGGGCTGAGTGTTCTGACGTTTATCAGAACTTTAAGGAGGAGATGATACGGGTCTTTGATCGTTCAGTTTTTGGGAAGGAGGCTTCCAGGGGTCTGGCTTCCCTATGTCAAGGTGATCGATCCATAACGGATTACTCTATAGAGTTTCGTACTCTTGCTGCATCCAGTGACTGGAACGAGCCGGCGTTGCTCGCTCGTTTTCTGGAGGGACTCCACGCTGAGGTTAAGGATGAGATTCTCTCCCGGGAGGTTCCTTCCAGCGTGGACTCGTTGATTGCACTCGCCATCCGCATAGAACGACGGGTAGATCTTCGTCACCGAGCTCGGGGAAGAGAGCTCGCGTTAGCAGGGCTTCCCTTCTCCGCATCTCGACCATCTCCTTCCATCGGCTCAGAGACTGAGCCCATGCAGCTGGGAGGTGTTCACATCTCGACTAAGGAGAGGGAACGGAGAATCACCAACCGCCTTTGCTTCTATTGCGGTTCTGCTGGACATTTTGTCATGTCATGTCCAGTTAAAGGTCAGAGATCATCAGTAAGCGGAGGGTTACTGGTGAGCGCTACTACTCAGGTCTCTCCATCAAGATCCTGTACTACCTTGTCGGTCCATCTACGCTGGACCGGGTCGGCTGCTTCCTGCAGTGCCTTGATAGACTCTGGGGCTGAGGGTTGTTTTATGGACGAAGCATGGGCTCGGAAACATGACATTCCTCTCAGAGAGTTAGGGAGGATCACACCCATGTTCGCCTTAGATGGTAGTTCTCTCCCCAGTATCAGATATGAGACACTACCTTTAACCCTCACAGTATCTGGTAACCACAGTGAGACCATTTCTTTTTTGATTTTTTGTTCACCTGTTACACCTGTTGTTTTGGGTCATCCCTGGCTAGTATGTCATAATCCTTCTATTAATTGGTCTAGTAATTCTATCCTATCCTGGAACGTTTCTTGTCATGTGAAGTGTTTAATGTCTGCTATTCCTCCTGTTTCTTCTGTCCCCTCTACTCAGGAGGAGCCTGGTGATGTGACAGGAGTGCCAGAGGAACATCATGATCTACGCACGGTCTTCAGTCGGTCCAGAGCCAACTCTCTTCCTCCTCACCGGTCGTATGATTGTTGTATTGATCTCCATCCGGGGACCACTTCTCCTCGGGGTAGATTATTCTCTCTGTCGGCTCCCGAACGTAAGGCTCTCGATGATTATCTGTCTGCTGAAGGCATTCAGATGGATCCCGCTAAGGTCCATGATGTCAGCGATTGGCCTGTTCCTAAGTCAGGTGTCGAGTTACAGCGCTTTCTCGGTTTCGCTAATTTCTATCGGCGTTTCATTCGTAATTTCGGTCAAGTGGCTGCCCCTCTCACAGCTCTGACTTCTGTCAAGTCTTGCTTTAAGTGGTCTGGTTCCGCCCAGGGAGCTTTTGATCTCCTCAAGAAGCGTGTTACATCCGCCCCTATCCTTGTTACTCCTGACGTCACTAAACAATTCATTGTCGAGGTTGACGCTTCAGAGGTGGGCGTGGGAGCCATTCTGTCCCAGCGCTTCCAGTCTGACTATAAGGTCCATCCTTGCGCTTACTTTTCTCATCGATTGTCGCCATCGGAACCCGAGGGGATTCTCCCTGAAGGGCGTGTTGTCGGGTTGACTGTCTGGGGAATTGAGAGACAGGTAAAGCAAGCACTCACTCACACTGCGTCGCCGCGCGCTTGTCCTAGTAACCTTCTGTTCGTTCCTGTCTCTATTCGTCTGGCTGTTCTTCAGTGGGCTCATTCTGCCAAGTTAGCTGGTCACCCCGGCGTTCGGGGTACGCTTGCTTCTATTCGCCAGCGGTTTTGGTGGCCTACTCAGGAGCGGGACACGCGCCGTTTCGTGGCTGCTTGTCCGGACTGCGCGCAGACTAAGTCAGGTAACTCTCCTCATGCCGGTCGTCTTAGACCGCTTCCCATTCCTTCTCGACCATGGTCTCAGATTGCCTTAGACTTTAGTACCGGTCTGCCTTCGTCTGCGGGGAGGACTGTGAGAGCCGCCAATAAACGTAGGATTAAGAGTCCTAGGTATTGTCGCGGTCAGAGAGTGTGGCTTTCCACTCGTAACCTTTCCCTTACGACAGCTTCTCGCAAGTTGACTCCGCGGTTCATTGGTCCGTTTCGTGTCTCTCAGGTCGTTAATCCTGTCGCTGTGCGACTGCTTCTTCCGCGACATCTTCGTCGCGTCCACCCTGTCTTCCATGTCTCTTGTGTCAAGCCTTTTCTTCGCGCCCCCGTTCGTCTTCCCTCCCCCCCCTCCCGTCCTTGTCGAGGGCGCACCTATTTACAAGGAACGGAGGATCATGGACATGCGTTCTCAGGGACGTGGTCAACAGTACTTAGTGGATGGGGAGGGTTTCGGTCCTGAGGAGAGGAGTTGGGTTCCATCTCGGGACGTGCTGGACCGTTCGTTGATTGATGATTTCCTTCGTCGCCGCCAGGGTTCCTCCTCGAGTGCGCCAGGAGGCGCTTGGTGAGTGGGGGGGTACTGTCATGTTTTGTCTTTGATCTTCATGTCTTGTCCCTGTGCTTCCCTCTGCTGGTCTTATTAGGTTCTTTCCCTCTTTCTATTCCTCTCTCTCCTCCTCCCTCTCTCCCTCCCCCGCTCTCTCTCTCTATCGTTCCGTTCCTGCTCCCAGCTGTTTCTCTTTCTCCTAACGACCTCATTTACTCTTTCACACCTGTCCCCTATTTTGCCCTCTGATTTGAGTCCCTATTTCTCCCTCTGTTTTCTGCCTCTGTCTTTGTCGGATTCTTGTTTGATGTTTGCTGTTCTGTGTCCTTGTTCCGCCCTATCGTGTTTTTGCCTTCATCAGATGCTGCGTGTGAGCAGGTGTCTAGTGGTCGCGTCTCCAGTCGTTCATCTCTACTGACGAGAGGATTTCAGTTTTCCTGTTTTGTTTTAACCTTAGATATATCAGGAGTATCGTTTTTGTCTAAGACTGGAATAAAGACTCTGTTTCTATTTCGTCGCTTTTGGGTCCTCCTTCATCAGCATAACAGTTTGGCCATAATGACCATTGTAATGTTTGGAGGAAGAAGGGCGAGGCTTGCAAGTCGAAGAACACAATCCCAACCCTGAAGCACAGGAGTGGCAGCATCATGTTGTGGGGGGTGCTTTGCTGCAGGAGGGACTGGTGCAATTCACAAAATAGATGGCATCATGAGGCTGGAAAATGATGTGGTTATATTGAAGCAATATCTCAAGACATCAGTCAGGAAGTTAAAGCTTGGTCGCAAATGGGTCTTCCAAATGGACAATGACCCCAAGCATACTTCCAAAGTTGTGGCAAAATGGCTTAAGGACAACAAAGTCAAGGCATTGGAGTGGTCATCACAAAGCCCTGACCTCAATCCTCTAGAACATTTGTGGGCAGAACTGAAAAAGCGTGTGCGAGCAAGGAGGCCTTCAAACCTGACTCAGTTACACCAGCTCTGTCAGGAGGAATGGGCCAAAATTCACCCAATTTATTGTGGGAAGCTTGTGGAAGGCTACCCAAAACATTTGACCCAAGTTAAACAATTTAAAGGCAATGCTACCAAATACTAATTGAGTGTATGTAAACTTCTAACCCACTGGGAATGTGATGAAAGAAATAACATCTGAAATAAATCATTCTCTCTACTATTATTCTGACATTTCACATTCTTAAAATAAAGTGGTGATCCTAACTGACCTAAGACAGGGAATTTTTACTTGGATTAAATGTCAGGAATTGTGAAGAACTGAGTTTAAATGTATTTGGCTAAGGTGTATGTACATTTCCGACTTCAACTGTACATATCTACATCACTTACCTCGTACCTCTGCACATCGACTTGGTACTGGTGTCACGTGTATATAGGCAAGTTATTATTACTTATTGTGAATTATTATTACTTTTATTATTATGTGTTTTACTTTTCTATTTTTTCTCTATTTCTTTCTCTCTGCATTGTTGGGAAGGGCCCCGTAAGCAAGCATTTCACTGTTAGTCTACACCTGTTGTTTAAAAAGCATGTAACACATAAAAATTGATTTGATTTGATAACCAAAGAATGGTTTGTTTCCTGTGTGCTAATGGAGCCCCCTAATTTAGGCCTGCAGTGGTGACATGCTGAAGTCCCAGTCTAGGATGCCAGTTGTACAAACAGCAATGGCTCTGTGATTAATTCCTCTGACAAAGCAGTAACTAATGATTGATTGAAGATGCCCAGGCCCTAAAGACCATTTCCCCTTCACTTACTTTGCCTTTTTCAAAGTCATCTGATATTTTGATCACCAGTTAGGGCCATGTCAGTACAATTAATCACATATTTAAATCTAAGCAATAGCCTGTCCTCATTTAGATAGTATACAGTGTTTTAGTGATTTCTAAGATGATGTTCACTTATTTCATTATATTTAATTTTTTCTGGAAAAAAGCGTAGGATGTTAATCTTATTTAAAACCATCATGACCTTCACTCAGTGTGTAGAAAAATATTGGTTACATGCCAGTGGTGTAAAGTACTTAAGTAAAAACACTTTGAAATTCTACTTAAGTCGTTTTTTGGAGTATCTGTACTTTACTTTACTATTTATATTTTTACTACTTTTACTTTTACTTCACTACATTCCTGAAGAAAAAAAATGTACTTTTTACTCCATACATGTACCCCAACACCTAAAATTATTTGTTACATTTTAAATGCTTAGCAGGACAGGAAAATGGTCCAATTCACACGCTTATCAAGAGAACATCAGAGGAAGGCCCTAAAAATTGTCAGAGACTCCAGCCACCCTAGTCATAGACTGTTCTCTCTGCTAACGCACGGCAAGCGGTAGCGGAGCGCCATGTCTAGGTCCAAGAGGCTCTTAAATAGATTCTACCCCCAGGGCTTAAGACTCCTGAACAGCAAATCAAATGGCTACCCTGACTACCCTGACTATTGATTTGAACATCCCTGGTCATCCCTAATGTCTCTGATCTGGCAGACTCACTAAATACACATGCTTCATTTGTAAATGATGTCTGAGTGTTGGAATGTGCCCCTGGTTATCCACAAATAAAATAAAAAACAAGAAAATAGTGCCGTCTGGTTTGCTTAACATAAGGATTTTTTTTCTTTATTTATACTTTTGATACTTATGTAAGTATATTTAAAACCAAATACTTTTAGACATTTACTGAAATGGAATTTTACTGGTGACTTTCACTTTTACTGTAGTCATTGTCTATTAAGGTATCTTTACTTTTACTCAAGTATGACAATTGGGTACTTTTCCCACCACTGGTATATGCACAAAAATCCTTATCAAGATTATTTAAGAAGACGGAGTGTAAACACGAAAACGTCATCCTCTCACTGGTCCCAAGTAAGTTACATCAGTCTACAGTTCTGCTAAGTAAGATAATACAGATGAGATTCCATAAAGCATAACATAAGCATAAATATGTGTTACTCTTAATTTTAAATAGATGCTCCAATGTTAAATGACATACTGTAGCATAAGCAAATGCAAATGGATTTGGGCATAAAATAAGGAAAACATTCCTACATAGCAGAGGCTCTTAAAAATATCATTTTTGAATTCCCATCTGAAATATGCTGCAACATCAAAGTGTGAGTGGGCGGGAAATTAAATGGCTCATAAAAAATAATAGTAGAGTTGATATCTTTGCTAATTGGGATCTATGGCATCTCGGTCAAAGGCCCTAAGTAGTGAGTCAGGGGAAACATTTTTAGCGGATAAAGAGAAATCATGTAGTGTAAAACATTTTGAGTTTCCCAGAAATTAATGTCTGGTAAAAGATAGATTGACTTCTACCACTATTACTGCTACTATTACAACTACTATTACCATTAAGTATGAACCAATAATATTGATAAATTATATTGAATTAGACTGGGAAATTGTGTCAATGTAATCCCAGTCCTGACACGAATATCAGAGGAACAGTAGGGCCTATGAGCATTAATGCATTATGTGCAGCACAGATGTTTAATAAGGAGTTCTCACAATTGAAAAACACAGACGTGTCCCTGAGTGTTTATTGAACCTGACCGTCCACTCTGACTAAGAAAGCCCATTCCCTGAAGGCCTGAAGGCCTGACCAGTCTGTGTCTCTCTCTGTCAAGGCTGCAGCTTAATAGGCTTCTGAACACTAGAGGGCTCTCACTGTTACTCTGTTTCACTGAGACACTACACTGCAGACCTATTCTGCTAGTGCACAGGCCTATATCTCACATTAAACATGGAGCGCTCTATATCATAATCTACAGCGTTACCAGTAACAACGGAAGTTGTGGTTAAGTTAGCAGTGGCAGTAGTTTATCTGTTGTTTTACCTTTCAGCTACTGTTTCCATGCGACAATAGCTTTGCATGAAGCAAGAATGCAATACTATCCCTTGTGTGTTGCATTGTATGAGTACAGCGACTATTTCATCCTTAGTCAAGCAAATAGAGTGCCCTTTCATTGAAAACATACTCTGACAATATAATTATGCATACACCTTTTGTTGTAGCCTGCTCATATTACCCACATCTAGGTTTTTCAAAGAAGACCATTTTTCTTTTGATAATAATTGTTTATGTTATTTTGATGAAGGACTTCAAGCAACACAATACAATAAATCTTGTTTTCTCTCCATTTCAGCACCTCTGGCTGCAAATAATTGAGAGTGAGTAACCTTTCTTCTGAAGCAAACAGTGCTTTTAGTCAAACGAAAGTGTTGCTTAGACATGAATAAGCATTTTAAGGAAATTGTCTGTATAAACACATTTCTACATGATCAGCTATAACTGAGGCAAAACACGGCAGTAAGCCCACATTATCGAAAATACACGTGTCCCTGGACATGGTTTCCATTAAATTAAAAAGTATAAGTATTTGGGTAAATGCATTTTCACCATACATGCTGCAAATTTACAAAGTACATTTCTCACAGCTTCTCGCGACTTATGTGTTTGGGTATCAGATGACCGTGCAGGCCTGCCTAAATGAATAGCGGGTTAATTGATATATTTAATTTCACTATTGGAATGGATGGGAGGAGGAAAACCCAACAACAAATGCTTTGTGAGCTCATATAACTGGATTGAAGCAACTAATTGAAGTCCATTTGTTTCTATTGCTTTGTTCGACTGAAGACAGTGTATGATACAGATACACCATATACACACAAGTATGTGGACATCCCTTCAAATTTGTGGATTTTCCTATTTCCACCATACCCGTTGCTGACAGGTGTATAAAAACGAGCACACAACCATGCAATCTCCATAGACAAACTGGCAGTAGAATGGCCTTACTGAAGTGCTCAGTGACTTTCAACTTGGCATCATCATAGGATGCCACCATTCCAATAAGTCAGTTAGTGAAATTTCTGCCCTGCTAGAGCTGCCCCGGGCAACTGTAAGTGCTGTTATTGTGAAGTGGAAATGTGGTAGGCCACACAAGCTCACAGTATGGGAAGCCGAGTGTTGAAGTGCGTAGCTCGTAAAAATTGTCTGTCCTCGGTTGCAACACTCACTACCAAGTTCCCAACTGCATCAGGAAGCAACGTCAGGACAATAACTGTTTGTAGGGAGCTTCGTGAAATGGGTTTCCATGGCCGAGCAGCCGCACACAAGCCTTAGATCACCATGCACAATGCCAAGCATCAGCTGGAGTGGTGTAAAGCTCGCCAACATTCATTGGACTCTGGAGCAGTGGAAACGCGTTCTCTGGAGTGATGAATCACGCTTTACCATCTGGCAGTCCGACGGACGAATCTGGGTTTGGCGGATGTCAGGAGAACGCTACCTGCCCCACTGTATAGTGCCAACTGTAAAGTTTGGTGGAGGATGACTAATGTTCTGGGGCTGTTTTTCATAGTTCTAGCCAGGCCCCTTAATTCCAGTGAATAGAACGCTACAGCATACAATGACATTCTAGATGATTCGGTGCTTCCAAACAGGCCTAATCGCCCAACATCAGTGCCCCACCTCACTAACGCTCTTGAAGCAAGTCCAGAAAGCAATGTTTCAACATCTAGTGGAAAGCCTTCCCAGAAGAGTGGAGGCTGTTATAGCAGCAAAGGGGTCCAACTAATTAATGTCTATGATTTTGGGAATGAGATTTTCGACGAGCAGGTGTCCACATACTTTTGGTCATGTAGTGTATCTTTGAAACAATACTCTACCACCGACCCGACCATAAACGTTTAGATACCACCGACCCGACCATAAACGTTGTGTAGTGTCTGAGCGCGTGCATTAATTTCCGAGGCTGTTGACCTGTCTCTTCATCAGTCCAATGAGCGCGGCAAAAGGGGAGGCTCTTCACACCGAACATTTCTCCTCCATCTCCTCACTTTTCTAGTCAGCAAGCAAGCCTGTCGGAGCTACAATAAGTAGTGCCACTGCGGGGTTACTAAACTGTAAGGATTTCCACCGTGTCTTCACACTTTTTGTTATATTTTTTCATTTGTAAACGTCTCTCCTCGAATGAAAAGAGAAACGCAATTGCAAAGCTTTTAATCCATTTTTTGAAAGGGTAAAATGGTGCAAGCATAAGGATGCGAGATACTGTAGTAAGTAAGAAGGAAAATATATTAACAGGTGCATGAAAATGTTTGGGAAAGAACGGGGCTTTTGTTTGATCTTCTATTGCATGTTTGCATATCGTTCTGCATATCAAAACCACCCAGAGATTAGCTTGTGGATGAGGACACTACAATGAGTCGAAAGAAAGGTTGACAAATGACCGGCTAACTATCTATGTGAAAACTATTTAGGAAGTGCAGCTTTCCAATGTCGTAGTCTATTTTCAGCTCCGTGTATTTTTCTCTCTCTTCGATGGATAGAAAAGGAAACTACATTTGTTGAATGCTTAACTTCCAGGCAGTGCAGTTGAGACGACGTGCTGTCCATTTGCAGTGAAGCGATAGTATGTAAGTAGTTTAACTTAGCAACTTGTCTTCGTTTTTTGTGTGGTTGCCAACCATTTCAAATGAATGAGAAAATCATACATTGATGACCAGGCGTTATGTAGTCACTGGACATTTATTCTGAATTACTTATTGCCTACGTGTTGTAGTCTATTTTGTTTCTCGACGATGCAGGCTACGTGTAGGCTAGAACGGTAGTTGTAGCCCCACGTTACCTCATGTGGCGCTATCCACTCTGAGTGGTGCTGAAACCGGCCGGCAACGAGCTCGGTCTTCATGTAATTCAATGAGAGTTTCAGTCATCATTAATAAGGATAATTTCAATGTTTGGATGTTTATGATGTTTCTATCCCTTTATTCCTTTATTCCAATAACAGCAAGTGAACGTGATTAGGCAGCAGTCATACAGATGCATTGTTAGGCTTCTGGGGTGAATAATTAACATAGCCATAGCATGTTTCAATGTAAACTTGCCATGTCGTCCACATTGAAACATGCTATGGCTATATATAGATATATATATATGTATATATATGTGTGTATATATATATATATATAGATAGATATATATATATATAAATATATATGTGTGTATATATATATATATACACATTCAACTGTAATAATCATGTTGACTATTTTAAATTATTATTTGGCACGGAGTATGTTGTCATGTTTTGCTTGGCACTAACAGTAGGTATTTGAAATCCATCCAGTTCATAGAGGGATTATGTCTGTCTACTGTCTGTGAAAAGTCGGTGTTTGCCTCAGCCTTGCTTTTATGCCTGACTGGTTTATCACAGTTTATTTGAGTAATATCTAATAGCTATGTCGTACACAGGCCTTTATCAAGAAATCCTTATGAACTCCAATGCTGTCACTGCTGTCTTTTGTCTTGAACAACTTTGATAGATAGAGAGACCGTTTTCGAGTGTGTGCATTTGCCCGTGGGATTTTACAATTATTTTATTAATGAGGAGAATGATTGGTCGTTTCCCATTTCATATTGTTTCATCTCAATTGACATAATATGGAAGATTCCCTCATTGGTCTGTATAGGCTATTTAAAATCCTATGAATTCTATTATTGCAGGACTCAAATTGGCATCTGTATGCACATTGCAACATGCCACTCTTTTACTTTTTCTAGTAAATTAACATCAAGTTCTGTAGACATTTCTTGTATATTAGATTTAAGTACCATGAATGGTATATTTGTAAAACAGTTTATGTACCACAATGTTAACACGGATTTCTCTCCTTACAGCCAAAATAATAGTTGATTTTCATTCAATCACTGTTTGTATAGAAGTAGTAGATGAGTTGATAGGGAAGATTATATCATATTACTCCAGGCATGATCTCATCAGGGATATAAGTACTTACTGAAATAGAATACCTGCTCTGATCTTTTCAAGCCTCAATTACAGTTATATGTGGGACATTTGATTCATATGGCTAAGATATTTGATGAAAAGCATATTAGTAAATGCCTTTTATCCAAAGTAATATGAAAACAATTATCATAACCAACATGTAATTGCTCAAAATCTTTCAAGGATAATCTCCAGAACATCAGATTAAAGATAGGCAATCTCATGTATCAGACTAGACCAGATGTATAAGACCAGAGACACAATAATTTACCCTACATTGTAGCAGTCTGATATGAGCACAGGATCACGCAGGGCAATGCTTGCTGCTGCTTTATACCATTTGTAATGAAGAGGACTGACTCTTCAGCTCTTCCTGCTCCTGTCATTTTCTTTTATTAGTAAATGGTTGATTTCATTGTTATCATCCATTGATTATCATAAACTAACTCTAGTGATTGTTTGTTTGAGTTAAATGTTAAATATTGCTTTAAAAGTCAGGGACCACTGATCTAAAGTGAGGACCTTGATTTGCTCTCTCAGGTTCCTTCCTTTGAATACTGGAGTTGCCTTGTAATTTATACGATTAAAAGAGATCACCTCTGTTTCCTCCCTTTTAGATCGTTCGCACTGCTGGAACACCAAATGGATGGTGTATTGAGTAGGACATCCCCTCGCCATTTGCAATGGAGGCAAATGAAGCCATGTGAGTGACCTTTATCGCACAATGAATTCAAGCTCTGACGCTCAAAGCAGGAAGAAGTAACATTTGTTCATCATCGAAGGGAGAGCTGTTGATCTTGGGAAAACAAGTGTCATAACAATGCCCAAACGGTCCGAGGAGATGCTGACAGACGTGTGGACTTCCTTGTTGCTTGTGTGGATTACGTGTGTTCCTTATACATCCATGACCCCCATCATCAGCCAGTCCAAAAGTTTACAAACTGGTTCCACTGCAATCCTACGTGGCCTCGTCGAAGGACAAAGAATACTTAGTCGAGCCAAGAGAGGATGGGTTTGGAATCAAATGTTTGTGTTGGAGGAGTTCTCTGGACCAGATCCAATTCTAGTTGGCAGGGTGAGTACTGTAATTGTCAGCTGTATATTAAGCTTGCTTATCGTGTAGAAACATTAATTCAGCCATTTAAATGCTCCACAATTTTTTTTCAACATTTTTGTGGACTAGTTTTAGAGCTGGAGAGAGACAGACATTGGCCTGATCTCATGCAGGGTTTTGGAGAGAACAAATAAATCCACAGCTACCAAATTCTGCGCTGAGGATTTTTGTGTAGTGTCCCTGAAATATGGAATGACAGAGTGAAAATGAATAACTAATGATGCGTTACATTGCAGTGGATTGACCTACAGTACAGTAGAAATATCTTCTCATTGTTTTATTCTATCTTTTCCTTTTCTATTTTCGGTTTATCGTTCTTTTATTGGCCAGGGTATTGGTTGTGGTTTTCCTTTGAAGTATTTGTCATAGGAACACAAGGATAAAAAGGGGGAATTTTTGCAACATTTCATTGTTGAGCATTTGAAAGAGCCCTATAATCCAAAGGATGAGGGACACCTGGTACCTGGCCTGTGTAGACGTGACAGGGCCAAGGCTCAGGGCCCAGGGCCCAGTGAGGGTTGTTGACGAGGCAGGCCAAAGCAGCTTGTTCACAGCTCATTGCAAGAACGCACCTGGGGAGTCTCAACCTGGCAGCTACCACCTCTGACCATTACCCAACCACTCTGGCACATGCAACAGAATATGCCATCAAGGATAATATTTGACCCCACAGTAGCATGACTTACACATACCGTACTGCAGCTGTTTATCGATTTATCGATGAGGTTATTTCTTGCTGTATATTTTGTACCTTAATGCTGTCATGACATATACTACTAGTAGTTGGGGGCATGCTGAAATGACAAAGCTATTATATTGTTTGAATGATTGCTGCACCTATATCTCAATCCCTATCCCACCATTGCAATATGAAAAACACATAGTTTCATGTTCAATCATTGCCAAACATAACAGCGATAAAGAAGGAATTCATGCTGATCATAATTAATAGCACAATGGTACTATAAAGCAAGGGCTTCATGGTTAGGTAGAAGTCTCTAAATATTCATGAGGTGGAAAATGAAGCCCTACAGTACTGTCTGAAAGCCTAAAGTTTGGCAGGATGTCACCTAATTTAGCACTCTAACTTGATTTCTTTGGGGGATTATTGTCACATGGGTATATCAATAAATCACATGCTCAAATGCAGTGTTTACACCTGTGTTTTCCAAATACCATACAAACACAAAAATATAGATAAGTGCAGCATTCATATTTCACGAGTTTCAATTAAACAGCCTCTGTCGGATCCTCTAATGGCTCTTCGTAACCCTGTAATGATCTCCAAGGTGTATCTTTGAATTAGATTGATGCAGCTTTTGGCATGCATATAGAGTTGGTCACACTGCTGGAGAGAATTGCCAGGAGGGTTCATGGCAAATAAGGATAGCACTCAAATCTGTTTAGTTTTAGGTGTGCATGAAGCCTCTGTTCTTAGTCGGGGATTGTTTTAAGCATATTTAGCTGTTCTCACTCAAAATAATTAGCATGTGTAGGCTGAAGGACATTGCAAGGATTGTAGGAGTTAGTTTGGTTGAGGATGGATTTGTCTCGCATTTGAGAGACAGTGTTGATGAGTTGCATTATTATTCACAAGGTTAAGTACTCATGAGCATGGCTGGCAGAGCAAAGATAAATTCAATGTTGCAGTAAGATACAGGTGTAGGATCTTAATTTGATCACCCTGTTGTTGCAGGAAATATCCTGCATAGCAAGAAATGCTAACTTGTAGTGTATTCAAGGTTTAAAAGGCTTATAACATTTTTTGATTTCC
>NC_074668.1:62236652-62274152 GCF_029448725.1 Salvelinus fontinalis
ATACACAGCCCAGGAGCAAAACTGGGACTACAAAGTAATCTTGTTAAGAATGGATGTTGTTATTGTGCATTTGGCTTCATGGTTAGCTAGGAGCACATGTGGGCTGCCGGAAGAAGACAATGGGAAGGGGTGGGAGGAAAGCCTATTTCTGGAATTTTCTAAGATGACAGAATCCACCCCCTTCTCCCTCGCACGTCACCCTCGTGGACCAAAATAACAACAAAGCTGAAATCAACAATGGCGCTGACATTTGTTTGAAGACCCATTTCTTTACCAATCTCCACTAGCGAAGATGATGATTGTCATAGCAGAGTGAAAGGGGAAAAAAGGTGCTAACCTTAGACACTGTTTTGTAGCTATTATGGTGAGTTGAGCGGGAAAAATTGTAAAAGAACGTATCCATGAAGAATCAACGGCCCAGGCGTTTCTCAGTGACACTGCCTCAGCCAACAGACTGTGCCTCTGACCTTTATCACAAATGAATTATTTCTGTATAATGATCCTTTTTGCAAAAAGAAAGAAATAGCTGAAATAATTGCTGAAAGAATAAAAAACCTTAAAAAAGGGCAAGCTAGTAGACTTTCTGAACAACCCAGTGTACGTACAAACTCATATCCTCTGAAAATGTGTTTGGCTGTATCTCCATGGTGTCCATCATTCAACAGCAAAGCCTTACAAATAAAGATTTAAAGTCCAACATATAGAAAGGATCTACTGGCAGGTAGTAGTGGCAATGCAGTGAAACCTATGGATATACAATATTTGCAGATTGTTTCAGTTCTTTCTCGCTTTTCTTTTGGATGACGGGGTGGGGGGGTGGGTGTGTGCATGAAAAATTCAGAACGTTGTAATATAAAATCCAGATCAGTCATGAATGCTTAATGGAAATCAGGACTGAACATGTAGGGTTTTGGAATAGTGCTCAAAGAGGGATGGCTTTCTTTGTTAGCCGCCAATTGTGTTGGTAATGGGCTTCTGTTTTAGACACACACATGCCGTTATACAGCATCTCTTCGCTGTATTGTGTTGTTCAGACATGTGCCTTTGGCTGATAGTAAGCAAGAGGGATGGGAGGAATACGAGTGAGCCAACAATTGTGTGAAAAGCTATGACTTGCAGTACAGTGAAATGGGTTATTCTTGGGGCGTAGCTATAATGGTATATCATCAGTTTGGTTATGCAACTGAAAAGGACATGTATGATAGTGTTCATAGAGATTCACAAGATAAGTCTGAAAATCGGTTTGTATCTTTCCTCACTCTCTACCGTTCTATCGTACAATGGACAGTTACGATATGCATATTTTTGTTTTGTTATCAATAGTAGAGGGTCCAATGATCAAATGTAAAAAAAAAAAAAAGAATTAAAGTCTTTTGACATTACTCTACATCACTGTCCATGCGGACTGATGTTTAACTTGAGCCCCATATCCCGAGCTCATCTGGTTTCCCTGGAACTCAGAACAAACATCAAGGAGTTCACCTGCTCCACCACATTTGTGAGAAATGGCACTACCTCATGTGCATGATCATTTAAATAGCCCAACCAATGTCAATTACAGATACATATTTTGGGAACTACTCACATTGTAGACGTATGATGTTTATTGATCATTGACCTATGAGGAACAGGTACCTGGGGAAGCAGTACCTATATTTACAGTTGCTGTGATAGTTTCATCACTTCATATCTTCATTGATCTTAAAATGTATCACACTCACTCATAGGGGATGACCTAGCAAACCGAGTGCAACCTCTGGATTGATGCTGCCACACAGCACAGAAATTCTCACTATTTGTATATTCCCCGACCTGGTGATGTTTGCTGAATCACAGTAGCCTGTATCCCCACTGCTAAAATGTGCCATGTTTATCAATGTTTTCTTGCACGCAAAAGAAGAATGTCATGTTTTCTTATCTCCCATTTATAGAGGTACATAGTGTGGGCTGTGAAAATGCTAATGCTACTGGTGTTTCCATGTTGATGACCTTTTCTTTTTGTTGATGCACAATGTTTTCATAAATAGCGAACTGATATCCCAGGCTGTGTAATTACTGCACTACAACACATGGAGCCTCTTTATTAGTTTTCTGACAATGGCCTGCCTCGTCACAGCCGGCGGGTAGGAAACTCACTCCTGTTGTCTTGTATATACAAAGATGATTCCCCGTATGCCGTCCTCTCTTCACACAGTTTCTATTGCTTTTGATTAAGCTATTGCTTAAAGATGCATCTTCAGTGGGACATATTCAGCCTAGATTTAGGTTCACTTTAAGGCTGTTGAGTTACATATCCTCGTCTTATTTCATTAATAAGGGCAAAATGGAACATGTGTGCGTTGCAATAATACAGCTCTATCACTACATCTGATTTATATCGAGTAGGATAAAAGCAAAGCCAATTAACACTGAGATTATGACTAGCTGACAATGGCTGTTGTATTATTCATGTTCATTTCTGTTCTTTTCATTTAATCATGGCAATGATGTTCAGACATTAAAATATGAATTCAATAACCTTTTCAGCAATGTACTTAGTGCGAGATACTAATTTCAAGGTAGCCTGCTCATCAACGGACTGAACAGTTTCATCTCATCACATCTGAAAGGTCGGACTTTTGAAGAATCGGGATGAGTCTTTTGGATTGGATTATCAAACATTTACAATGCAAGAGCAAGGAGATTCCATCCTTTGTTGCATCACTAGTAGCAGGGATGCTGCATTCCGAAAAGGTCTGTGCATATGTAATTGAATCCCACTCTGTCTGCACTAGCTTTGCACTTGTCGATAAGGATCACGCTCCACAGGTTCGGCTCTTGGGATTAGGGCAGAGGCGTTTGATCTGAGAAAGGAGAGGAAAACGGATTGCATAAAATCACAACTCCACTGAAACCGTTTTGAAAAAGGCTATGTCAGCTGATTGAGGGTATTGTTACATGCCCAGCCCTTGACTTAGCCTAGCTTATTGTGTCCTCAGGATACCTTTGTCAACAATTAGCTCATACAATGGTGATACAGTGCTAAATCTTTCTTTTTGCTCTATCCACATACACCCACACGCACACCTCAGCACACTTTTCCAAACAAAAGAAACAGCGTTGCTCAAATCACTTTGGCCCAACCAACACAGCATGTCTCATCACACCGGAAAGTTAACTTGACTTTTATCTTACGAGCTGTGGTCGGCCTGGCAGATAACGGCATGCCCAGAAGTGCCTTGGATCAGCGATCTGGGTCCCCTGTGCCCGACTGGGATCAACACAGTAAAGGGGCTGGATGTGCCAGTTACGGAACATAATTACTACTAATGACCATTAGGAGTTCAGTTTTCACCCTCCAGGGGTTGGAGAAAGGGCTTTCGTCTTATCAGTTGATTAGAGCAAATAGAGGGGCCGGATCCTGCATGTTAAGTAAACGGGGGCTAAAATGTGTTGCATTATCTGGGGAAGACTAATGGAGCAGCTAAGAGTCCATCTCCCACTAATGTATGCCACACATACGGAACTGCTTACCAGAGTGATCAAATCTGGACACATTTGTTCCCCACATAAATTACACCCTAACATACGTTTCAGGCTTTTGACATTTCTCCAAATTCACTCTGTAGACCTTTGTTTTTCTCTGTTGTAGCACCTTGGATTTTTAGCACTCGCATTCAAATGTTGATGGCACTGATGTTGGTTTTCCTCCTGAAAGATTCATTTGCATATGTAAATGAACAATTGATATGGATCTTCCACTCTCAGATGAACATTTTGCATAGCAAATTGCCAAGCAAGTAATTACTTATTGACAGACTCATATTTTGGAGGAAATTATAACATGAGGTGGAAACGGGGCCAAGTTGAAAACCTCTGCTTAATCAATAGGTGGACATGAGTTGAGAGAGAGAGAGCACTGCCAATCAAGACTGAATAATTCACTTTGTGCTGCTTCAGATTCACCTCGTGTTGAGACTCATCATCATTATCAACATCCCGTCCACCTTCAACTGCAGGCCAAAGTTGGTTGGTAACACTGTTTCACTAAAGTAAAGTACATTGTTATCCTGAAGATACGCCACCTCCTAACATGCATACAATCTTTATGAACAGTTGAGAATTAAATGTGGGAGAAGACAATGTGCACAAAATAATGTTTGTTTTATTCACCAATGTCCTAAGGCATGTTTGCCAGGCTCACATATCCAATCTGGTGATGGCTGAACTCCAAGGCAACTCTAACCAACCAAATGCACCATGTAACCTTGAACACGATGACCCCCTGTGACCTTGAACATTGGGAGTCACATAGGTCAATAAGCAATTAGAATCGCTTTGGCCAGGCACTTAGAATTGTGACTGTGAACATTAGATCCGTTGTAATTATCCCATTCATAATCCTCCATCAATAATAATATTTCCTTTGTCTGCATCAGCCTGCATCCAATGTGTTTGTATCAGCCATATTCCCCCTTTAATATCATCCTTCCCGCGAGAGTGGCACCATGAGGAAAGAAAGAGAAGAAAAATCTGTGCAGCTGAGCTTTCTACCAAATAATCGAATCCCTCAAAAATGGTTTCATTTTTCTTCATTTCTCTGGCACCACAGGACCTTTAAACAGACCTATGCACCAAAAGAAGGCACCATAGAACACAATTATAATTCCAATATAGTGTTGTAGAGAAAATGTAAACAGATAGCTGGCTGCAAAGCTTGTCCTCCTATTTCCCCAAGAGACTGGTAATAAAGTAGAACAGATGTAACAGTCGAAAGAGCTTTATACCTCTGTCCTTTTCTTGCTCCAGAAATTGGAAACTGTGGGCCAGTCAGATGCTAGGAGAAGAAGGGATACCCTAGATTTATGGGAGAGGGGATTTTGCCATGGGCGTTAATGCGGTTTGTAAATAGAATATAATGTATGAGTATAAATCGTGTTCTCCAAAGCTGACATGCCTGCTTTCCCATACAATACGTCTCTATGTTTTGTCACAGGCTTAATTTCAAAGTGGTTAACTGCCAGACTCTGAGGGGAAAATAAACAAACACAGTCCCCCCAGATAGCTGAACAAGTGCAAATTGGAGGAAAACTTTGATTTATAGAGTGCTTGTTGTATATTGGCAAATCTGAAATTCTCCAGGCAAGATATGTTTATCCCCATCCATTTTGTCACAATATTCTGTTTGTTGCATTCTGTCTTGGGGCAGAATTTGTTTTATGTCTGATTTAGTTTTCTTGTTTATACCCCAATCCTTAAGATGCACAAACACTAGTGAGCTGCTTATCATCATTGGCTGACTGTGGTTACAACTGTTGTATTAATGACTAGTGGTGAAAGTTATGGAAGGCATACAATTAGTGCCTCAGGACAAATCATTGTTTTTGTCTTCGTGTTCAATGACCAGAAAAGTATATCTGAAAACAAATATTGCATTTTAGCAAAGAAATGACAATATTGTTAATTATAGTGTCTTTGCACAGTTACAGCTCTTTGCATATTTAATTGGAGCGGAAATGCCTCTGCATTTGTGGATGGGTAGAATATAGAAGATAAAACCTGTCAAATAATAAAAGTATCCTCTAAGGAAGCATTGTGTTATGAGCCATTCGTCACCATGAGCAGAAAGTGTCCCTTTAAAATATGAATGCCAATTAGCAAAAACAAGTTCCATCCCCCAAACACATTAATTAGTCAATAGTTTTTGTTTATTTCCTTCTCGATTCACTTGTTGTTTTGTGGTAGTAATTAACAATAGTGTTGAGGAAAACACATTTCGGGATACCCTGCTACTGATGAATTACCCTGCTACTGATGCCTTGGGATTCATTTCCGGCTCCGACCATGTAGGCTATATGATCTACTGTCCTGACCTTTAGCATATGAATCCAATCTTGTGGAGTTAGTCACTTAGCCTGGGAGAAGGCTTCTGCAGGCAGTTAAAGTGACGATCCCAACTGGCCTAGCCCTTTGATGTGTGTAAATCAGGGAGCTAGGTCGGGCCAGGCACTCTGGCAAGCAGCTCTGGGAATGCCAGGCAGTGTGACTTCACTGTCTGAGAGGACTAGCAAGCCACTGAAGAACAAGTCATCCGTCTGCTCTGACACTGACACTGTAAAAGTTGTCCTCAGGCAAGGACTCCCTCTGTACAGCATGAGGAGTAGGTGTTAGCGGGAAAGTCTCATGGGCTCTCTCTTTTCCTCTCTTTTTCTCACAAACACACTCTCGCTCTCTCTCACACACACACACACACACACACACACACACACACACACACACACACACACACACACACACACACACACACACACACACACACACACACACACACACACACACACACACACACACACACACACACACACACACACACACACACACACTGGTACATAGAGTAGTGGCTATGAAGACGAGGTTAGTCTAGCACCATCTGCCATATACAGCAAGCTCAGAAAAAAACAATCCATTTTCAACAAATCATTGCAGATTTTGTGAGTGTATTTGTTGATTTGTTGTCAGGGGAATTTATATATTGACTTCTGATCATCTGATTAGGATATGATGAGATTTGCCACATTGTGACTTCAACTAAATTGACTGTATCTATTGTATATCATGTATTATAGCTATGCCTCATGTAGGTACCAGAAACCTATTGGTTTCCAATTTGTGACTGAATTATCCCTGTTTGTTTGCTAGTTTTCTTTCTACCAGCTTGTCCCCTTGAATAGAAGTTGTATTATGTTGTGATCCCTCCAATAACAAGCTGTTTGAGGTCTAGCTGGTGCCCCAGTTAGAGAAGGGCATGAAGTTACTGTAAGTTAGTTTAATGGCGGGCGCCTGGTAACCGTTCATGGTCATGAAAAGGCTGTGTTGAACAATGGCTAATCAAAAGCTCCACAGTATGAGTGACAGAATCAAAGTGGATCTGCATACTGGGGGAATTCTCCAACTTTCTGATTCTCTGCAATTAAGTCTGTTTGGGGAAAGGAAAAAAAATGCGGTGAGGATTTCTTTCACCAGGCACAAACAACACGAGCACTTCTCAATTCTTCCGTGGTGCTTGTGTACATTATTCTCAACCCCTAGAGAGCAAGGAGTTGAGAGAATTAAAAATGAAAAGAGGGAACTAAAGGGTGGGGAGAGGGAAAAATACAATATTTTCACACCATTATTGTTGCAGAGAGAGCCTTTTTACAGCAGGAACAATGTTAGACAAATTATACATCGCTCAAAGAAACGCTGTTCTTCCTCTATTATGACCACAACAGACCCCAAATAAGAGCTCGTTTTTGACCTAAAATACTTGGAATTGATCGTTTCTGGCTTTAAAATGTCTTGGAAGAAGTATCTCTATAGCTCCATTCATTTGCTCTAAATGTAACAAAATATGGCATTTAACTATTCTTATCTCTCCCTCTATATACAACTCCATATTTGTTTTTTTATCTACCCACACAGGTATTTCAGGTCAATAGATTTCACCACCCCATTTCTGTGTATGTAAGCATTTTTGTAAGCATCTGGAGCGACTAAATGGATATTGGAACCTGTTATAGAAGCCAGAGGAGCATTGGACAATGGTGAGATTGATGAGTGTTTGGGTGCTTTCCCTGTGACCCTTTCGCATCTGGCAGGAACAGAGTAAGGCAGGTGTGACAGCCAGAATCCATCTCCCAGTCAGGGGTAATAGGGAGGGGCACTCATACAGGGACGACCCCCTCCCCCTTCCTGTTATAGCCACCATTCCAGGAAGGACTCTATTTGCTTCAGTATCTTCCAGTAGGCTATTGGTCTGCTCTCTTATATGATCAGGACAACTTATGGCATTTTTCTGACACGTTTGCTCTGCACAAGACTGTAGCTTTCAAGTAACTACACTAATTCCATAGTGTAGTAAAATATACACTGCATGGGCAAAGTATGTGAACATCTCCTCGTCGAACATCTCATTGCAAAATCATGGGCATTAATATGAAGTTGGTCCCTCTTTGCTGCTAAACCAGCTTCCACTCTTCTGGGAAGGCTTTCCACTAGGTGTTGGAACACTGCTGCGGGGACTTGCTTCCATTCAGCCACAAGAGCATTAGTGAGGTCGGGCACTGATGTTGGGCGATTCGGCCTGGCTTGCAGTCGCCGTCCCAAAGATGATTGATGGGGTTTAGGTCAGGGCTCTTTGCAAGCCAGTCAGATTCTTCCACACCGATCTCAACAAACCAATTCTGTATGGAACTCACTTTGTGCACGGGGGCATTGTCATGCTGAAACAGGAAAGGGCCTTCCTCAAACTGTTGCTACAAAGTTGGAAGCACAAAATTGTCTAGAATTTCATTGCATGCTGTAGCGTTAAGAATCCCCTTCACTGGAACTAAGGGGCCGAGCCCGAACCATGATAAACAGCCCCAGACCATTATTCATCCTCCACCAAACATTACAGTTGGCACTATGCATTTGGGCAGATAGCATTCTCCTGGCATCCGCCAAATCCAGATTCGTCCGTCGAACTGCCAGATGATGAAGCGTGAGTCATCACTCCAGAGAACGTGTTTCTACTGCTCCAGAGTCCAATGGCAGCGAGCTTTACACCACTCCAGCCGACGCTTGGCATTGTGCATGGTGTTCTCAGGCTTGTGTGCAGCTGCTCGGCCATGGAAACTCATTTCATGAAGCTCCTGACAAACAGTTATTGTGCTGACATTGCTTCCAGAGGCAGTTTGGAACTTGGTAGTGAGTGATGCATCGGAGGACAGACGATTTTTACGCGCGAACTTGTGTGAAATACCACTTTGCGGCTGAGCCGTTGTTGCTCCTAGACGTTTGACTTGTTGGAAAGGTGGCATCTTATGATGGTGCCACGTTGAAAGTCACTGACCTTTTCAGTATGGGCCATTCTACTGCCAATGTTTTTCTATGGCTGTGTGCTCGATTGTATTCACCTGTCAGCAACGGGTGTGGCTGAAATAGCCGAATGCACTCATTTGAAGGGGTGTCCACATACTTTTGGTGACGTAGTATATTTGCATGAATATGTTATAAGGTAATGCATGTATATTCTGAAATGTACTGTACTGTACTTTATCCCAAGATAACACTACAAGACAAGCTCTGTTTCATAGGGTATTTTCAGCATATCACATTTAAGTTATTTAATACTGTAGTAGGGAAAGTGACTAAATGCAGTCATGCAGAGTCTCTCTCTTGGAGATTAAAGCATCTCTATGCCGTGTGGCCGAGCAGCATTGTTTGAGTGCGTATCTCCGGAGCCCTGGAGTGTAGCCCTGTCAGTGGCATGGAAAATCCCTTTGTGGCTCAGCTCTGATGTAAATCACAGGTAAGGGGAATCTGAGCCTGGCTGATGTACGGTACCAGCAGTGTGCCGTGAAATCTCTGTTGACATTACCCATAGGCAATTCCAGACAGAGAGAGAAAAAAGACACATGAACAATTCAAAAAGTCAGTTTTGACTCCTGTCTCTTCTACTATGGAACTGTATTTTCAGCACTAAGGATACCATCCCTGACAGTAACTAGTTATAAAAATAACTAATTTAACTGCTCGTTCTTACATTTACAATACCACAAAGACCTAACCTGTTTTCTTATTTTTTCTTGAGTAACCTTTAAACAGACTAAGATATTTTCCAGATTTGATGGGGAGAGAAAAATAGATAACTTTCAAATGAAGTGAGGTTGATAGGATGAGTTACATGAAGCGATTTCCATGTTCTTTGGCACCGTAGGGAGAAATAAATTACTCTCTTTCTGTAGCATATAACAATATTTAGTTGAAATGATCTAGAGTGAAGTGCTGGCCTAAAATGGGAGCACTTTATATGAATGTTCAGGACCTTGTCTGTTATTTTGCTACATTCTTTTGAGTGGTGCAGTGTGATGTAAAAGGTCCGCCGTTTTGCCATGGGATAAAGTTATGTAATCCTGCGTATTTTGTCTCAAGTGACAGAGCATTGTGAACTGTGTCTCAGAGCTACAATGATAATGCACTTTAGATGGCTGAGTTTCTAAAGAAAGAAAAAACAGCATCACTGCTGTCTGTGTGTGGGGGGGGGGGGGTATGGTGATGTCTCTTTCCCTAGTCAATGGTTCCTTTTTCTCAGCAGTGTGAAACACATACACACAAGCGTGACTCACACAGACAGTCCACTCGGAGGTGATGTGACATCTTCAAACACAGCTTTGTGTAATTCCACATTCAACTAGACTATCTGCGTTGACGGTGCTGCCTAAGTGAGGGACCTTTTCTCTCCCCTAGCTATCTGAAAGGAGCTGCCAGCTGCTGCTGTGAGAGCACTTCTTAATTGTTTTCCGCTACAGCAATGCATTCTTTTATTTTGTTCACCTAGGAACATAAAATGGAGCTGTTATTTGCATATCTAATGACAATCGAAAAGCCAAGCTTCTTAAGGGGGGAAAAAATGTAAATCTGACCAATAACAGCAATGTTTTAGATTTATTACATGCCTCCAGATACATTTCTCTCTGATACCTATACATGAAATATCCCAATGGAGAGATATGCAAGCCATGTTTCTATAGAAAATACAGCTGTTGCTGTGTGTTTATTGCTGGATTGTCTACTTGGTTTAATATTCCTGCTTGCCACAGGGTACAGATTCTTGTTTTTAGTGCACTTGTGACATATTATTCAGTAGGACACACTTACAATGTATTCCAACAGAGAAAACTCTAACTGAAGTTGTTCATGACGCTTGGTCAAGCACTAAAAGTCTATTCTTTTGTTATTGAGATGTTGCACAGGTAGGCGTCTGCAGTCACAATGGTCTGACTTTTTTTTTCCGTGGGAGGGAGCTCTAAATAAAGGTTATTGCATTGCATGTCTCTCTTAGTGCTTCGTAATGTATGTCATGACTCATTGTACAGAACATGGGGGTATAGTCGTCTAGAAGTGTACTGGTTAAACTTATCGTAGAATAAGATTCAATGATTTTACTGGAATTATTATTATGATAAATGTATCATTAGCCTATTGTCACGCTAATTGGTCGATAGGCTGTTTGGGAAGGTTTGAATCCTAAGCAACCTGCTTACACATTGTTTAGTACAATAGATCGACATATGTAGCTACTGTAGTAGGTCAAAGCTGTGTGCTGGAAAATCTTGGCAGAGCATTTAAAACATAGTTTTTGTGTTTAATAGACATATGACTTAATAATAGTGTGTTTCGTTGTTGACCATGTTCTGTGAAAAAGTTACAAAAAAATATATATTTATATTTTATTTCACCTTTATTTAAACAAGTAGGCCAGTTGAGAACAAGTTCTCATTTACAACTGTGACAGAGTTACACATAAACAAACATACAGTCAATAACCCAATAGAACATTTAAAAAAAAATCTATGTACAGTGTGTGCAAATGTAGAAGAGTAGGGAGATCGGCAATACATAGGCCATAGAGGTGAAATAACTACAATTTGCATTAACACTGGAGTGATAGATGTGCAGATGATGATGACGTGCAAGTAGAGATACTGGGGTGCAAAAGAGCAAGAGAGTAAGTAATAATATGGGGATGAGGTAGTTGGGTGTGCTATTTACAGATTGGCCGTGTACAGGTACAGCGATCTCTAAGCTGCTCTGACAGCTGATGTTTAAATTTAGAGAGAGAGATATAAGACTCCAGCTTCAGCGATTTTTGCAATTCATTCCAGTCATTGGCAGCAGAGAACTGTAAAGAAAGGCGGCCAAAGCAAGTATTGGCTTTGGGGATGATCAGTGAAATATACCTGCTGGAGCACGTGCTACAGGTGGGTGTTGCTATGGTGACCAGTGAGCTGAGATAAGGCGGGGCTTTACATAACAAAGACTTATAGATGACTTGGAGCCAGTGGGTTTGGCGTGACGAATATGTTGCGAGGGCCAGCCAACGAGAGCATAAAGGTTGCAGTAGTGGGTAGTATATGGGGATTTGGTGACAAAATGGATGGCACTGTGATAGACTACATCCAGTTTGTGGGGTAGAATGTTGGGGGCTATTTTGTAAATGACATCGCCGAAGTCTAGGGTATATTTGGCAGCATGAGTGAAGGAGGCTTTGTCGCGAAATAGGAAGCCGATTCTAGATCTCATTTTGGATTGGAGATGCTTAATGTGAGTCTGGAAGGAGAGTTTACAGTCTAACCAAACACCTAGGTATTTGTAGTTGTCCACATATTCTAGGTCAGAACCGGCCAGAGTAGTGATGCTGGTCTGGCGGGCGGGTGCGGGCAGCAATCGGTTGAAGAACATGCACTTAGTTTTACTATCATTTAAAAGAAGTTGGAGGCCACAGAAGGAGTGTTGTATGGCATTGAAGCTCGTTTGCTGCTTTGTTAGCACAGTGTCTAAAGAAGGGCCAGATGTATACAGAATGGTGTCGTCTGCGTAGAGGTGGATCAGAGAATCACCAGCAGCAAGAGCAAAATCATTGATATATACAGAGAAAGGAGTCGGTCCGAGAATTGAACCCTGTGGCACCCCCATAGAGACTGCCAGAGGTCCAGACAACAGGCCCTCCGATTTGACATACTGAACTCTATCTGAGAAGTAGTTGGTGAACCAGGCGAGGCAGTCATTTGAGAAGCCAAGGCTATTGAGTCTGCCGATAAGAATGCGGTGATTGACAGAGTCGAAAGCCTTGGCCAGATTGATGAAGACGGCTGCATAGTACTGTATTTTATCGATGGCGGTTATGACATCGTTTAGGACCTCGGGCGTGGCTGAGGTGCACCTATGTCCAGCTCGGAAACCAGATTGCATAGTGGAGAAGGTACGGTGGGATTCGAAATGGTTGGTGATCTGTTTGTTAACTTGGGTTTCGAATATTTTAGAAAGGCAGGCCAGGAGGGATATAGGTCTATAACAGTTTGGGTCTAGAGTGTCTTACCCTTTGAAGAGGGGGATGACCGCGGCAGCTTTCCAATCTTTGGGGATCTCAGATGATACGAAAGAAAGGTTGAATAGGCTAGTAATAAGGGTTGCAACAATTTCGGCAGGTAATTTTAGAAAGAGAGGGTCCAGATTGTCTAGCCCAGCATATTTGTAGGGATCCAGATTTTACAGTTCTTTCTTTGGATTTGGGTGAAGGAGAAGCGGGGGGTGCTTTGTCAAATTGCTGCAGGGGGTGCTGAGATGTTGGTCGGGGTAGGGTTAGCCAGGTGGAAAGCATGGCCAGCTGTAGAAAAATGCTTATTGAATTTATCGATTATCGTAGATATATCGGTGGTGACAGTGTTTCCTATCCTCAGTGCAGTGGGCAGCTTGGAGGAGGTGCTCTTATTCTCCATGAACTTTACAGTGTCCCAAAACTTTTTGGAATTAGTGCTACAGGAAGCAAATTTCTGTTTGAAAAAGCTAGTCTTAACTTTCCTAACTGCCTGAGTGTATTGGTTCCTGACTTCCCTGAAAGGTTGCATATCGCGGGGGCTATTCGATGCTAATGTAGAACGCCACAGGATGTTTTTGTGCTGGTCAAGGGCAGTCAAGTCTGGGGTGAACCAAGGGCTATATCTGTTCTTAGTTCTATGTTTTTTGAATGGGGCATGCTTATTTAAGATGGTGAGGAAAGCACTTTTGAAAAGCAACCAGGCATCCTCTGCTGACGGGATGAGGTCAATATCCTTCCAGGCCAGGTCGATTAGAAAGGCCTGCTCGCTGAATTGTTTTAGGGAGCGTTTGACAGTGATGAGGGGGGGGGGGTCGTTTGACCGCGGACCCATTACGCACGCAGGCAATGAGGCAGTGATCGCTGAGATCCTGGTTGAAGACAGCAGAGGTGTATTTAGAGGGCAAGTTGGTCAGGATGATATCTAAGAGTGTGCCCATGGTTACGGATTTAGGGTTGTACCTGGTAGGTTCCTTGATCATTTGTGTTAGATTGAGGGCATCTAGCTTAGATTGTAGAATGGCCAGGGTGTTAAGCATGTCCCAGTTTAGGTCACCTAACAGTGCGAACTCTGAAGATAGATGGTATAATAATACTCTGTAAATTAGAGTAGGCCATCTCAACAGTCCAACATGAAGAACAGCTGCTCAAATGTCTAAGGCGCATTTCAGAGTCCAAAGCTGCGGATAGCTCGGTGGTCCATTGTGACATATCCATCTGACTTTTGCAACCACCGTCCGCTGGACGCACAGCCCGACCACGCACTTCCCCAACATTCCTAACCGACGTGGTGATGGTTAGAGAAATGGCTTGGGACGTGCCAAGAATTTGAAAAGTATTAAAGTTAATGGTCCAATATTCAAAAACACTGGTGTGTGGATGCGTATACGTTTTTTGGACTCCGATAAGCACTTACCACGTAACAATGTGTTGCTTGTTGTGGTGTCATTTACAATATCACATTGCATGCTGTACTGGAGAATGAGATGCCCATCTTCTATATTCTAGCTAATTCATTCAGTTGTTCAATAATTAAAAAACAAAAGAATGTTGAAATGTGAATTACAAACCCAAGCAGCGCCATCTGGACAGCAATAACAATCTATCATAACGAAATTATGCATCAAATTAGACTTGCTACAGGTTCCATCTGTACCTTGTGAAATCAATCTCATTCTGATTTGAGTAGGTCAGCTGCGTGAAAAAATAAAACAATTTGCTCCTTGATTATTGTTGTTTTGTTCTGGCTTCTCCCCCGGCTTCTGGTGTATATATTTAGGCTCATAGGTAGGCTAATCATACTGTGGAGGAGGTTAAAGCTAAAACCTACCCCCGTTTAGAACACCGCACGGCATCCATCTCCTAATGAATTTATACTGCTATGGCTTCTTTGTCTCTGCACTCTACATAATGCAGAGGTTTCTGCTTGGGCTTAGACCTTTTTACACAGATTCTCAGAGAATGCATATGGAATAGGCTATACGATGGATAGAGATACTTATTGTGTCAAGTGCCTTGACTTGACTTTATAGTTAAATATTTTTTCATAGCACACTTGTGAAGACGTCAGTAGCAGATTGATTGGCTCAGTGTGGGAAATTGTAAGAAATTAAATGAACAGTGGGAATGACTCTATAGGGATAGTTTCTTACATAACAAAGGTTATTCCCTCACTATAGCAGGTAAGGCCTTTAAATGTACTCCAGAATCGTTTTTTCTCAGCAGGCGGGCAGCCTGAAATACACCCTCCTCACAAACACACACACATGGACACACGCACGGACACACACACACACACACTACAAATTCCTCACGCACACACGCGCACACATGCACGCACACACACACACATACACATTACACCCTCCTCACACACCACACCCGCACGCGCGTGCGCACACACACACACACCCACACACACACACAAACACACACACACACACTCACTCACTCACAAACAACATATTTTCATGGATGAGCACATCTAATTGCATTGGCCTCTTAGACTAAAGGTAGCCGAGTCATTTGCTCTGTGATCTTTTTGCCTTTGAATTAATCTTGTGAAACAATAGTCTGGCTCAACAATAACACAATGGCCGCCATTTCTTCCTCTTCTCTTCCTCCATAGGGTTCTGCATTGAGTGGTTGCACCATTCAAGACAGTGGATCTGACTGTAATTATTGTACCTCTCATTGGTGGAGTAGTGTGGTTCTCACTGAGGACATTTTTGTCAGATTTGATTAAAATGGTACTTTCATGGGATGGACTGCAGGGAAAATTGTCCCCAAGAATAGCTAAGTGTATCATATATCATGCATCGAGCCATCTGTTCCTTAAATTCCAAATGTTATTGCAATATTTAGAATTACAGATAATTCATGTAGGTGTAATTAACAAATTAAATCTTCCTAATGAAAAAGTGTCTATATAAATTGCTAGATTTTTAGCTCAGAATCAAGTAACTACATTAAGTAATTCCTTAGTGTAGCCTTAAGGTAAAGTGGAATATACTTTATATACATATGATGCAATGAGCAATGTGGATATCGTATCTGACCCTTTATCTGATTGTGATCCGATCATATGAGACAAAATGGATGGCATTGTGATAGACTACATCCAGTTTGTGGAGTAGAGTGTTGGGGGCTATTTTGTAAATGACATCGCCGAAGTCAAGGATCGGTAGGATAGTCAGTTTTACGAGGGTATGTTTGGCAGTATGAGTGAAGGAGGCTTTGTCGCGAAATAGGAATCCGATTCTAGATCTAATTTTGGATTGGATATGCTTAATGTGAGTCTGGAAGGAGAGTTAACGGTCTAACCAGACACCTAGGTATTTGTAGTTGTCCACATATTCTAGGTCAGAACCGTCCAGAGTAGTGATGCTGGACGGGTTGGCTGGTGTGGACAGCAATCGGTTGAAGAACATGCACTTAGTTTTACTAGCATTTAAAAGCAGTTGGAGGCCACAGAAGGAGTTTTGTATGACGTTGAAGCTCGTTTGGAGCTTTGTTAGCACAGTGTCTAAAGAAGGCCCAGATGTATACAGAATGGTGTCGTCTGCGTAGAGGTGGATCAGAGAATCACCAGCAGCAAGAGCGACATCATTGATCTATACAGAGAAAGAAGTCGGCCCGAGAATTGAACCCTGTGGCACCCCCATAGAGACTCCCAGAGGTCCGAACAACAGGCCCTCCGATTTGACACACTGAACTCTATCTGAGAAGTAGTTGGTGAACCAGGCGAGGCAGTCATTTGAGAAGCCAAGGCTATTGAGTCTGCCAATAAGAATGCGGTGATTGACAGAGTCGAAAGCCTTGGCCAGGCTGATGAATACGGCTGCACAGTACTCATATGATCCGATCATATAAGAACTAGTAAATAGTAATTCTCATTATCATACCAGCTGTAAGCAGGGTTTCAGTCTGTTCACACTTGCTCACATGTTGCGTTGCATACAGTTGTAGTCGGAAGTTTACATACACCTTAGCCAAATACATTTAAACTCAGTTTTTCACAACTCCTGACCTTAAATCCTAGTAAACATTCCCTGTCTTAGGTCAGTTAGGATCACCACTTTATTTTAAGAATGTGAAATGTCAGAATAATAGTAGAGAGAATAATTTATTTCAGCTTTTATTTATTTTATCACATTCCCAAGGGGTCAGACTGTCACACCCTGACCATAGAGAGCTTTTTATTCTCTATGTCGGTTAGGCCGGGGTGTGACTAGGGTGGGTCATCTAGGTGTTTATATGTCTATTTTGTCCTGTTATGGATCCCAATCAGAGACAACGATAAACAGCTGCCTCTGATTGGAAACCACAACAGGATCATATTTAGGCAGCCATTTCCCCTTTGTGCTTTGTGGGATCTTGTCTATGTATAGTTGCCTGTGAGCACTATTTCTAGCTTCACGTTTTGTTTGTTTGTTTTGTTCTTTAAAGTTTTATATTCCAAAATAAAGGATAGAAACATACCACACTGCATTTAGGTCTAATCCTTATGACAAACGTGACACAGACGTTTACATACACTCAATTAGTATTTGGTAGCATTGCCTTTAAATTGTTTAACTTTGTTCAAACATTTCGGGTAGCCTTCCACAAGCTTCCCACAAAAAGTTGGGTGAATTTTGGCCCATTCCTCCTGATAGAGCTGGTGTAACTGAGTCAGGTTTGTAGGCCTCCTTGCTCGCACACGCTTTTTCAGTTCTGCCCACAAATGTTCTAGAGGATTGAGGTCAGGGTTTTGTGATGGCCACTCCAATACCTTGACTTTGTTGTCCTTAAGCCATTTTGCCACAACTTTGGAAGTATGCTTGGGGTCAGTGTCCATTTGGAAGACCCATTTGCGACCAAGATTTAACTTCCTGATTGATGTCTTGAGATGTTGCTTCAATATATCCACATATTTTCCATTCTCATGATGCCATCTATTTTGTGAAATGCACGTCCCTCCTGCAGCAAAGCAGAAAAACAACATGATGCTGCCAGCCCCGTGGGATGGTGTTCTTCGGCTGCATGCATCCCCCTTTTTCCTCCAAACATAGCGATGGTCATTATGGCCAAACAGTTCTATTTTTGTTTCATCAGACCAGAGGACATTTCTCCAAAAAGTACGATCTTTGTCCCCATGTGCAGTTGCAAAACCGTAGTCTGGCTTTTTAAAGGCGGTTTTGGAGTAGGGGTTTCTTTCTTGCTGAGCGGCCTTTCAGGTTATGTCGATATAGGACTTGTTTTACTGTGGATATAGATACTTTTTTTACCTGTTTCCTCCAGCATCTTCACAAGGTCCTATGCTGTTGTTATGGGATTGATTTGCACTTTTCGCACCAAAGTATGTTCATCTCTAGGAGACAGAACGCGTCTCCTTCCTGAGCGGTATGACGGCTGCGTGGTCCCATGGTGTTTATACTTGCATTCTATTGTTTGTACAGATGAACGTGGTACCGTCATGCGTTTGTTAAAACAAAGAGGCACTGAGTTTGAAGGTAGGCCTTGAAATACATCCACAGGTACACCTTCAATTGACTCAAATAATGTAAATTAGCCCCTCAGAAGCTTCTAAAGCCATGACATAATTTTTCTGGCATTTTCCAAGCTGTTTAAAGACACAGTCAACTTAGTGTATGTAAACTTCTGACCAACTGGAATTGTGATACAGTGAATTATTAGTGAAGTAATCTGTCTGTAAACAATTGTTGGAAAAGTAGATGTCCTCACCGACTTGCCAAAACTATAGTTTGTTAACAAGAAATTTGTGCAGTGGTTGAAAAACGGATTTTAATGACTCCATCCTAAGTGTATGTAAACTTCCACCTTCAACTGTATCAGTTGGCTACCCACACACAGATAGCCCACATCCTCATTTTTAGGGAAAAAAAGCAAGTACTTTTGGATGAATTTCACCAGACAAATCAGCATATAAGGATTTAAGCTTCCGGGGCGAACAGCACAAAGAAACCCTGCCTAATTGAGCCTTGCGATGAGATTCAGATGGGGAACTGCTCTGACATGCTAGACACCAGCTGACACCCAGTCTTACAGGGTGACAGGGCCCCCTCTCCCTCATACTCCCTCTCCCTGCAGAGAGGAGCAGTACATGCCTTTTCCACCACTTGCCCTGACAAGGAGCAAAATCATTAATTTGCCATGTAGGGCTTAACGCCACACTTAAGTGTGGAGCCTGAGGCCGAGGGGAATGAGATGTTCCTCATTAGGATGCACTATTGTTCCTCCGATTGCTATAAAAGCTCATCTTGAGTATGGAGTGACATATTTTCTCCTGAGCTTGACAGTGAAAGCAGCCCCATGTGGCAGTTATTGGGGGTACAGTGGGAAGAGGGTATGATTCCCCTCATTGAGCATTGAGATTCATAATGAAGCAGTGAACTATAATGCAGGCCAATAAGCGTGATGTCTGAGTTCTTACATGCAGAGGGGTTTCTAATAAACATAGATAAATAGATGCACGATGGGAAGTCCGGATATGTGAGCAGTTTTCATTATCATGCAAGGCTACGGTTGTAACATTGCTATTGGGTTATTTTCCACTCGTTAATCTACTTATGCTTATTTAGTGCAGACTTGGTCTTAAGTGCAGTTTGAGGGTTTGAGTGGTTGAGTGTCTGTACCATATAACGTTATCGTTGCAATTGCAAACGTGGACAGAACAGTTTGTAATGAACACAAAACGGTTAAGGTTAAGTGTTCCCAGAATGTCATTGTTTGCCGGTGCAGTTTTGTTGTGTTTGCCGGTGCAGTTTTGTTGCCTTGCTAACTTGGATAATGATAGACAGCCTTGTCAGCCCCTTTTCTTTAATTCTCCTCTCTGATGATCACTTGTGCATTGTGGTGTAAAGATCATCTACGAGAGGGATAGAGGCACCATTTACACTGGACAGTTTGCACTGTATCTAGAAACATTCTGGTGAAAGTAGGTTTCTCACTGCTTACTATACATACATGTATTCATATGATGGGGGGGCGACTGATATTTATTTTTGTTCCATGATTAGTATAATTGATCAAATTATGCAAAGAAGTCTTCATACCGTGTATGATTTTTTTTGCCAGCTTTGTATTTTAACACAGACAAGCACACACACACACACACACACACACACACACACACACACACACACACACACACACACACACACACACACACACACACACACACACACACACACACACACACACACACACACACACACACACACACACACACACACACACACACACACACACATAGATATAGCCTCCAAGTAAACTGACAGACATTCATTTGGGCTCATTTAAGGGTTTTGTAGTGTGTGGAATGATGTGAAGCTGTTGTGTTAATGAGCCACATCTTTCATGTGAAACGATGGCACAATTAGGAAAACAAAAGTGCAAGGTGTGACAATTTAAGTGAATGTGCTTTGTCAGTGTCTGTGAACAGCACCTTTGAGACAGTATATGCATAAAACGGGTTTATAAAACAATCATGGAGGCTTTATAGAGGTCTGGATTTTTGTACACACATTTTACCGTGTTACTCTGTCCCCAAACATGGTCTCAAAGGAATACCTCTGGAAAATTTCAGGGCAGAAAATGAAATGGAAGTTGCTGAATAGGATGTTCTGGTGCAAGATCTTTACAAAAATACAAATTAGAAAGAGCACCGCTTCTGGCCATGTTTCAGACCGATGCTGAACATTGTCCAATTTGCAAATGTTCTACTTTATGATCCCATCCCCCCTGCAATCCTTAGTCACTTACCTTTGGGATCAAGTTCCTAATATAAGGATAGAATAAAACCAGCCATATCCGCTCCTCATTTGAAAAAAAAACTGTCTCTTACCTTGGAGCTCCATTTCTGTTATCATCTTATTCCTTTTGAAATCTCTTTAGTCGTTTGAAACATGAAAAGGGTTGTCTGTACTTGAATCCGCTAATGTTCACACAATGTGTGCTCGCTTGCCAGACGGCAGTGTCAAAGACCTTGACAGGTGACTCTATACATAGGCAGTGGTAGAAAAAGTACCCAAATCTCATACTTGAGTAAAAGTAAAGATACTTTAATAGAAAATGACTCAAGTAAAAGTGAATGTCACCCAGTAAAATATTGAGTAAAAGTCTTACTTTTTAAATAAACGTAAGTATCAAAAGTAAATGTAATATCTAAAATGTACATCAAACCAGAATGCACAATCTTCTTGTTTTTTTAATGTATGGATAGCCAGGGGCACACTCCAACACTCAGACATAATTTACAAACAAAGCATTTGTGTTTAGTGAGTCCTCCAGATCAGATGCATTAGGGATGGCCAGATATGTTCTCTTGATAAGTGTGTGAATTAGACAATTTTCCTATCCTGCTAAGCATTCAAAATGTAAATAGTACATTTGGGGGTCAGGTAAAATGTATGGAGTACAAAGTACATATTTTCTTTCGGAATATAGTGGAGTAAAACTAAAAGTTGTCAAAAATATAAATAGTAAGGTGAAGTACAGATACCCCCAAAAATGACTTAAGTAGTACTTTAACCTTTTATGGCTGCAGGCCGGTGTCGGGCTCAATATGACAACAGCCCGTCCAAGTGCAGGGCGCGAAATTCAAAACATATTTTTTTGAAATATTTAACTTTCACACATTAACAAGTCCAATACAGCAAATGAAAGATAAACATCTTGTGAATCCAGCCAACATGTCCGATTTTTTAAATTTTTTACAGCGAAAACACCACGTATATTTATGTTAGCTCACCACCAAATACAAAAAAGCACAGACATTTTTCACAGCACAGGTAGCATGCACAAAACCAACCTAACTAACCAAGAACCAACCAAACTAACCAAGAAACAACTTCATCAGATGACAGTCTTATAACATGTTAAATCTATGTTTTGTTTGAAAAATGTGCATATTGAGGTATAAATCATAGTTTTACATTGCAGCTACAATCGGAAATAGCACTGAAGCAGCTAGAACAATTACAGAGACCAAATTGAAATATCTAAATACTCATCATAAAACATTTATGAAAAATACATGGTGTACAGCAAATGAAAGACAAACATCTTGTGAATCCAGCCAATATTTCCGATTCTTTAAGTGTTTTACAGTGAAAACACAATATAGCATTATATTAGCTTACTACAATAGCCAACCACACAGCTACATTGATTCAAAGCAACAGTAGCGATAGCGACAAAACCAGCAAAAGATATTAATTATTTCACTAACCTTCATAAACTTCATCAGATGACAGTCCTATAACATCATATTACACAATACATATATGGTTTGTTCGAAAATGTGCATATTTAGAGCTGAAATCCGTGGTTATACATTGTGAAAACTTAGCATCTTTTTCCCAGAATGTCCGTTTGTAGCCTGCTGGAGGTCATTTTGCAGGGCTCTGGCAGTGCACCTCCTTGCACAAAGTCGGAGGTAGCGGTCCTGCTGCTGGGTTGTTGCCCTCCTACGGCCTCCTCCACATCTCCTGATGTACTGGCCTGTCTCCTGGTAGCGCCTGCATGCTCTGGACACTACGCTGACAGACACAGCAAA
The DNA here is from genome assembly GCF_029448725.1 of Salvelinus fontinalis. Taxonomy (NCBI): domain Eukaryota; kingdom Metazoa; phylum Chordata; class Actinopteri; order Salmoniformes; family Salmonidae; genus Salvelinus; species Salvelinus fontinalis. Next base: position 62,259,092 of record NC_074668.1, read on the forward strand.
CCTTTTTGCCACAGTTCGCATTGATGTGCCATCCTGGATGAACTGCACTACCTGATCCACTTGTGTGGGTTGTAGACTCCGTCTCATGCTACCACTAGAGTGAGAGCACCGCCAGCATTCAAAAGTGACCAAAACATCAGCCAGGAAGCATAGGAACTGAGAAGTGGTCTGTGGTCACCACCTGCAGAATCACTCCTGTTTTGGGGGGTGTCTTGCTAATTGCTTATAATTTCCACCTTTTGTCTATTCCATTTCCACAACAGCATGTGAAATTTATTGTCAATCAGTGTTGCTTCCTAAGTGGACAGTTTTATTTCACAGAAGTGTGATTGACTTGGAGTTACATTGTGTTTTTTAAGTGTTCCCTTTATTTTTTTGAGCAGTGTATTAGCATACCACAATAGCCAGAAACACAAGCCATTTCCCAGTAGCAAAAGTTAGCGATCGTAACAAACCAGCAAAAGATATATCATTTTTGACTAATCTTGATATGCTTCATCAGATGACAGTCCTATAACATCAGGTTATACATACACTTATGTTTTGTTCGAAAATGTGCATATTTAGAGCTGAAATCAGTGGTTATACATTGTGCTAAGGTAGCATATTTTTCCCACAACGTCCGGATATTTTTCTGACACTTTTTCTGACACACATATTCTGACCAAATAGCTATTCATAAACATAACTAAAAAATACATATAGGAAATGATAGATACACTAGTTCTTAATGCAATCGCCGTGTTAGAATTGTAAAAACAACTTCATTACGACATACAGCTTCGGTATAGCTAGAGAGTACCCAAGAGCTGGGCGCCAACGACTAGTTCACATGTACGACAGATATATGAAATAGCATCATAAAATGTTTTATACTTTTGCTGATCTTTCATCAGAATGTTGGACAAGGGGTCCTTTGTCCAGAACAATCGTTGTTTGGATTTAGAACGGCCTTTTTCCCTCTCGATTTAGCAAGCACACTTGCCAAGTGGCACGAATCTCTCCATGTCAACAAACAGAAGAGAACGGAACACGGCAAACTCCCGAAAAAATTTCAATAATCTGATTAAACTATATTGAAAAAACATTCTTTACGATGATATTGTCACATGTATCAAATAAAATCAAAGCCGGAGATATTAGTCGTCCATAACGGCAGCTTTTCAGAAGGCAATTCCAGGTCCATCCTCGCACCTTCCAGAAAACAGGAAATGGGTGACACGTCATTCCAAGAGGATTTATTCCACTTCAGACCAAGATAAACACTCCATTTCTTCTCTCACTGCCTCTTGACACCTAGGGGAAGGTGTATGACGTGCATGTATACTAATACGTATCATGCCCATTTATAGGCAGGACCTAGAACAGAGCCTCGATTTCAGACTTTCCACTTCCTGGTCAGGAAGTTTGTGCCAAATGAGTTCTGTTTTACTCACAGATATAATTCAAACGGTTTTAGAAACTAGAGAGTGTTTTCTATCCAATAGTAATAATACTATGCATATTGTACGAGCAAGAATTGAGTACGAGGCCGTTTGAAATGGGCACCTTTTATCTGGCTACTCAATACTGCCCCTGCAGCCCAAACAGGTTAATGCAATCGCCATGTTAGAATTCTAAACATAACTTCAGTACGACATGCAGCTTACGCTATAGCGAGAGAGCGCCCAAAATCTGGGCGCAAACTAAAAGTAAACATTTTCGACAGATATATGAAATAACATCATAAATGGGTCCTACTTTTGATGATCTTCCATCAGAATGTTGTACAAGGGGTCCTTCGTCCAGAACAATCGTTGTTTGGTTTTAGAATGGCCTTTTTCCCTCTCGAATTACCAAGCAAAACTAGCCAAGTGGCGCTAAGCTGTCCATCGTCACCAAACGCAGAGAACGCAACACGCCTAAACTCCCGGAAAAATTTCAATAATCGGATAAAACTATATTGAAAAAACATACTTTACGATGATATTATCACATTTATCAAATAAAATCAAAGCCGGAGATATTAGATCAGAAGCCAATACTGATGACCTTTATGCGCTTCCTGAACAAAGGAATTCGGGGGTCATGTCATTCCAAGCTCTCTCTTTTGACCATAGAAATACCTAGAAACCCCATTTCACCTCTCACAGCTTATTGACATCTAGTGGAAGGCGTATGAAGTGCATGTATACTAATAGATTTCAAGCACATTTATAGGCAGGCCCTGGAACAGAGCCTCGATTTCAGATTTTTCACTTTCTGACAGGAAGTTTGCTGCAAAATGAGTTCTGTTTTACTCACAGATATAATTGAAAACGGTTTTAGAAACTTGAGAGTGTTTTCTATCCAATAGTAATAATAATATGCATATTGTACGAGCAAGAATTGAGTACGAGGCCGTTGGAAATGGGCACCTTTTATCCAATCTACTCAATACTGCCCCTGCAGCCATAAGAAGTTAAAGTATTTTTACTTAAGTACTTTACACCACTGTACATTTAGGCAATGAAAGTGTTTGATGTTGGTTAGAACAAAAACCTCTGGCCATAGAGTATTTTTCGCACTAATGTGTGCTGGCATTACTATTTGTATACTGTGCATCATGATAAGATAATAAAGCAGACATGACCGACTTTCTATTGTGTATCAGTTGACCATAGGTTTTGTTCTCAGTGGGCCTCAGTTATCAATATATACAAAGAAAAATGTTTATGACTACGCCAGTTGCGCCAACATTGGTTTTCAACATTCATATAACTCTTATCAGTTAACTTAAAGATTATGCCAATGAAATAAGAATACATTGTGAAACTTAACAATTCATTCCTTTTTTTCAGCTACACACAGATTTGGATGTTGGCAGCACACCAATAAAGTATGTCCTGGCTGGCGAAGGGGCGGGTACCATCTTTGCCATCAATGAGATTACGGGAGATATTCATGCCATGAAGAGACTGGACAGAGAGGAGAAGGCAGAGTACACTCTTACAGCACAAGTCACTAACAGAGACACCGATCAACCCCTGGAACCGCCCTCAGAGTTCATCATAAAAGTGCAGGATATCAACGACAATCCGCCACAGTTCGTTGAAGGCCCCTACCGGGCCTCTGTCCCAGAGATGTCTCAAGTGGGTAAGTCAAGTGAAGGCCTTCACTTCTCTTTCTGCAGGCATACAAACTCATCTCAAAATCATTTGAGAATATAATCTTTATGTGTAATTGTAGGGTATTTAGGTAACTATTGTGATATTTAATAAGCTATTTTTTTGGGATGTATAGTGATGACAACATTGGACGTCATTATAATACAAACATAGAACAGAGTTTTGCCTGACTTTTCAATTACGGTTTACCATCATGAATTCCATGTTGTCATATTAAATATGGTCCTCAGCGTTGAGTAGTACCAATTCCTGCAAGGGGATACCATATAGAGTACCAGTCAAAAGTTGTATTAAATAGATGTTTTCCCCTCATCAATCTACACACAATAACTTCTACTTGGTCACAATCCCGGATCCGGGAGCACCCCCATCAGTAAAAAAGCTGACTAGCATAGCCTAGCATAGCGTCACAAGTAAATACTAGCATCTAAATATCATTAAATCACAAGTCCAAGACACCAGATGAAAGATACACATCTTGTGAATCCAGCCATCATTTCTGATTTTTAAAATGTTTTACAGGGAAGACACAATATGTATTTCTATTAGCTAACCACGATAGCAAAAGACACAACTTTTTTTTCTCCACCCTTTTTTTCCTGCATAGGTAGCTATCACAATTTCGACCAAATAAAGATATAAATAGTCACTAACCAAGAAACAGCTTCACCAGATGACAGTCTGATAACATATTTATTGTATAGCATATGTTTTGTTAGAAAAATGTGCATATTTCAGGTATAAAACATAGTTTTACATTGCAACCACCATCACAACTCTCACCAAAGCAACAAGAATAACTACAGAGACCAACGTGAATTACCTAAATACTCATCATAAAACATTTATGAAAAATACACAGCGTACAGCAAATGAAAGACAAAGATCTTGTGAATCCAGCCAATATTTCAGATTTTTTAAAGTGTTTTACAGCGAAAACACAATATAGCATTATATTAGCTTACTACAATAGCCAACCACACAACAGCATTGATTCAAGCCACAATAGCGATAACGAATAAACCAGCAAAAGATATTAATTTTTTCACTAACCTTCTCAAACTTCTTCAGATGACAGTCCTATAACATCATATTACACAATACATATAGAGTTTGTTCGAAAATGTGCATATTTAGCGGCACAAATCCTGGTTATACAATGAGAATAGTAGCCAAGCTGCGAACAATATGTCCGGAGAAATCTTGGGAGAGGCACCTAATCTAGTCAGTAACTAATCATAAACTTGACTAAAAAATACAGGTTGGACAGCAAATTAAAGATACATTAGTTCTAAATGCAACCGCTGTGTTAGATTTTAAAAATTAACGTTACTACGACATACAGCGTGCGTTAAAGCGAGACCGCACCGAAATTAATGGCGGATCAGTAGTTTTACATTTTTCAACAGAACAACGAATTAACATCATAAATACTTCTTACTTTTTGATGAGCTCCCATCAGAATCTTGGGCAAGTTGTCCTTTGTCCAGAGGAATCGTTGCTCGGTTGTAGATTGTCGCCTTCAACTTTGGAATTAGCAGTAAACATTAGCCATGTGGCGAAGACGTGTTCAACTCACCATAACGCAGCACAAATAAAATACCAAAAATCGCAATATACTGATATAAACTGATATAACTCGGTTTAAAATAACAACATTATGATGTCTTTAACACCTATATCGAATAAAATCAGAGCCGGATATATCTAAGGCCTTTAACCTGTCTAGGATCAGCGTGGCGCTAGCGGCACACCCCCCCCCCCCCACTGAAAAACCAGTGCCGCGAAATTCAAAAAAAATATTTTTTTAAAATATTTAACTTTCACACATTAAAGTCCAATACAGCTAATGAAAGACACAGATCTTGTGAATCCAGTCAACATTTCCGATTTTTAAAATGTTTTACAGGGAAGACACAATATGTAAAGATGTACATCTATTACCTAAAAACACATTAGCATAATCCACCATCTTTTATTTGTCCACCAACACCAGTAGCCATCACCAATTCGGCTAAACTAAGATATTTATAGCCCCTAACCAACAAAAAAACTCATTAGATGACAGTCTGATAACATATTTATGGTATGGGATAGGTTTTGTTAGAAAAAAGTGCATATTTCAGGTAGATGGCATAGTTTACAATTGCACCCACCATCACAAATGGACTAGAATAATTACAATGAGCAACGTGTTTACCTAACTACTAATCATCAAACATTTCGTAAAAATACACAGCATACACGAATCGAAAGACACAGATCCTGTGAATACAGACAATATTTCAGATTTTCTAAGTGTCTTACAGCGAAAACACAATAAATCGTTATATTAGCTTAGCACATAGCAATTAGCAGCCCAGCATTGATTCTAGCCAAAGTGAGCGATAAAAGTCAACATCGCCAAAAGATATTAATTTTTTCACTAACCTTCTCAGAATTCTTCCGATGACACTCCTGTAACATCACATTACAACATGCATATACAGTTTGATCGAAAATGTTTATATTTAGCCACCAAAATCATGGTTAGACAATGTGAAATGTAGACAAGCTGGTAAAGAAAAAGTCCTTGCGCCACTTAGACAGTGATCTACTCTTATACATAAATACTCATAAACGTGACTAAAAAATATAGGGTGGACAGGGATTGATAGACAATTTAATTCTTAATACAATTGCGTTATTACATTTTTTAATTTATCCTTACTTTTCAATACAGTTTGCGCCAAGCGAAGCTACGTCAAAAAACATGGCGTCCTAAGCCACTAAAATGTTTCGACAGAAACACGATTTATCATAATAAAAATGTCCTACCTTGAGCTGTTCTTCCATCAGTATCTTGGGCAAAGGATCCTTTCTTGGGAGAAATCGTCTTTTGGTGGAAAGCTGTCCTCTTGCCATGTGGAAATGTCAACTGCGTTCGGGATGAACTGAAAAGCGTGCCCAACTTTTCACATCGTTGCAAAAATAAATGTCCCAAAATCGCACTAAACGGATATAAATTGCTATAAAACGCTTTAAATTAACTACCTTATGATGTTTGTAACTCCTATAACGAGTGAAAAGATGACCGGAGAAATATAACAGGCTAAACTAACGCTTGGAACAGGTGCGCGCCGGTGTCCTCTAGGCTCATGACGCAGCTCCCAAAGAATGACTAGCTTCAGGGTTTTTTCATTTGTAGGGCCTGTGAACGCGCAATCGACCCCGTTGGAATCGTCATCACGTAAAGGCATCCAGGGGAAGACGTAAGAAGTGTCCGTATAGTCATAGCAACGACAGTGCCCTTTTAACTGACTTCAGAAGAGTGGCCAACATTTCTCAAATCTGACTCCATGTCAGGGAAATTGCTGTAGAATGGGCTCTGTTCCACTTAGAGACAAAATTTCAACTCCTATAGAAACTATAGACTGTTTTCTATCCAATAATAATAATAATATGCATATTGTACGATCAAGGATTTTGTGGGAAGCCGTTTAAAAAATTAGCCAAATTAGCATAAATAGTCTAAACAGCGCCCCCATCCCCAACAGGTTAACGGGAGCTTTCTAGAACGCCATGCTGAGGTCTTTCTTGCGTCATGGCGAATGAAGGAAAGACTGGACCCCACGTTCCCAGTCCATTTATATGGCCTCAGATCTGCCTAGCAACTCCATTCCAATTCTCACTATTTGCTGACATCTAGGGGAAGGCGTATGCAGTGCATCTCAACCAATAGAAGACATGCAAATTAATAAACTGACCTCAGAACAGCCTGGCTGATTTCAGATTTCTCACTTCCTCACAGGAAAATTGCTCCAACTTGAGTTCTGTTTTACTCACAGATATAATTCAAACGAAACTAGAGAGTGTTTTCTATCCAATAGTAATAATAATATGCATATTGTACGAGCAAGAATTGAGTACGAGGCAGTTTAATTTGGGAATGAAATTTTTACAAAGTGAAAACAGCACCCCCTATTTAGAAAAGGATAACCTATAATGACAAAGCAAAAACACGTTTTTATAAAGTTTAGCAAATTTATAAATAAAACCCCCCAGAAATATCACATTTATATAGGTATTCAGACCCTTTATTCTGTACTTTGTGGAACCTCCTTTGGCAGCGATTACAGCCTCAAGTCTTCTTGGCTATGATGCTACAAGCTTGGCACACCTGTATTTGGGGAGTTTCTCCCATTCTTCTCTGCAGATCCTCTCAAGCTCTGTCAGGTTAGATGGGGAGCATCGCTGCACAGCTCTTTTCAGGTCTCTCCAGAGATGTTAGATTGGGTTCAAGTCCGGGCTCTGGCTGGGCCACTCACGGGCATTCAAAGACTTGTCCCGAAGCCACTCCTGCATTGAACTGCCTGTGTGCTTAGGGTCATTGTCTTGTTGGAAGGTGAACCTTCGCTCCAGTCTGAGGTCCTGAGCACTCTGGAGCAGGTTTTCCTGATGAATCTTTCTGTACTTTGCTTGGTTAATATTTCCTTCAATCCTGACTAGTCTCCCAGTCCCTGCCTCTGAAAAACATCCCCACAGCATGATGCTGCCTCCACCATGCTTCACCATAGGGATGGTGCCAGGTTTCCTCCAGACGTGGCGCTTGTCATTCAGGTTAAAGTGTTCAATCTTGGTTTCATCAGACCAGAGAATCTTGTTTCTCATGGTCTGAGAATCCTTTAGGTGCCTTTTGGAAAACTCCAAATGGGCTGTCATTTTCCAAAGGCCTGATTGGTGGAGTGCTGCAGAGATGGTTGTCCTTCTGGAAGGTTCTCCCATCTCTACAGAGGAACTCTGGAGCTCTGTCAGAGTGACCATTCCGAACCAAGGCTCTTCTCCCCCGATTGCTCAATTTGGCCAGGCGGCCAGCTCTAGGAAGAGTCTTGGTGGTTCCAAACTTATTCCATTGAAGAATGATGGAGGCGACTGTGCTATTTTTTTAATACCCTTCCTTTGATCTGTGCCTCAACACAATCATGTCTGGGAGCTCTATGGACAATTCCATCGACATCATGGCTTGGTTTTTTCTCTGACATTCACTGTCAACTGTGGAACCTTAAATAGACAGGTGTGTGCCTTTCCAAATCATGTCCAATCAATTGAATTCACCACAGGTGGACTCAAATCAAGTTCTCGAAACATCTCAAGGATGATCAATGGAAACAGGATTTACCTGAGCTCAATTTCGAGTCTCATAGCAAAGGGTCTGAAAACGTATGTAAATACGTTATTTCTGTTTTTAATATATTTGCAAATAATTCTAGAAACCTGTTTTCTCTTTGTCATTATGGGGTATTGTGTGTAGATTGATGATGGAAAAAAAATATTTAATCATTTTTAGAATAAGGCTGTAATGTAACAAAATATGAAAAAGTCATGGTGTCTGAATGGCTTCCGAATTAACTGTAGTGTCCTGTTCTCAATTGAAATGCTCATTGTATTTACCCATGAGTTTTGACAGTGAAGTGAGGGGAATTGCTAGTAGTGGGGTGAAAAGCAAAGTGCTAGTTGACTGCAGAGACTGGAATTTGCCAATGGGAATGCAATATAAAAATGGAAGTTGGTGGCTTTTGTTCTTTCTTTTTTTTTGTTCACTGCCGATTAATTAAACATTTACCAATGTTCTCTTGTTAGCTTGAAAGGCTTTTTGAAATGACTTGTTTCCGTCTTGTTAAGTTTTTATGTGTTGTGGTGTTATGGAAGGGATCAAAAGCTCTGGACATAAAGACACAAACAAACATTCAGTGTTTTTTCATCTCCCGTCTCATATTCATCAATCTTTTGTGTTTAATTTCTATCACACTAACATGAGATTTTATATATAACTCACTGATGCTCTATTTTCATGTTGTGCTTTAAAATTCCAATAAAGTCTACTGCGGAAACGGAGGAAAATAAACTCTTATTAACATAGAGAATGTTGGATTCCTGACAAAAACATATAACTCAAAAGTATTAAAAAGAGCTTGAGGTCAATTCCAAAACCGTGAGCTGTTATTTGGAGCTTTATCAAATAAAGGTTAGCTTTTAAAATGTTTGGGCTGACAAGCCTCTCAATAGTACACATTCAAATATAGGCTATACAATGCCCCAGTGTCATCACAACCTTGGCAGGCAGTTACCACTAGCAGAAAACATATGTGACGTGTGCTGGTAAGGTCTTCATGTTTCCAGTGTGCAGGCGAACACAAAGGTTAATAGAACATGCAGGAGAATGCCTTGTTCTTTCTGAAGGAGAGCTGGATAAGAATCGTAGCTTTGTTCACTTCATATTATATAATTTATTGAGTAACAAATCAAATAAAACCATTTACAGTTTTGGTTTTGTTATTGGTGTACTAACATTCTCCATTGAAAGACAGAAAGGTGCGGAGTACATGTCATGACATTTATTTGACTTGTGTGCATTCAACCTATAGTATATTCTCCTGTTATCTTACTCTGATCTGGTTCCCTGATAGTAACACTTAATTATCTCATTCTAAGAGGACATTAGAGAACATTTTTGGGAGGGAATTATGTATTTTTTATACCTGACTGCATGTCTTCAACATTATCTCAAACGGGAAGTTATTGCGGTGTCTGTCGTATTCATTTTTATTACATCTTCCTATCAGCCTTTGAGTGTGGGCAAATACATTTTTGAACAAGCACCAAATATCCTGTTAAAGGTTTTATATTATTATACATTAATACGTAACACACTATACTCATCCATTCATTTTATGATACTGGAAGTGTGAAAATGCTGTATCTATATTCATGATATTTATATATTTCAATTTTGTCTTAAATTCTAAATGAGTTCGTTACTTATTGGTATAGGTCTTCTCACAAGGGGAATTAGGCATCATTTGCACGGATTGGACAAATCTCATTGGATTATTGGATCTGTTTTCTTGTTAATGGGGTCTTTGACTTTAAGGCCAAGACAAGCAAGCAAATTCCCCCACTAGGTCCTCCAACCATACGCTGGAATTATAGAGCTCCCTGCCTTCTGGAGCTAACAAGGGGATTGTGATGTAGTTTAAATTACAGAGTCTGCTTGAAGTGACGATTCAGGTAATTAGAATCAGGTCGTCTGACCCTCCTCTCTACCAAAGAAAGGGTGTGAAGGACAATAATTGCTACACAGAGAAATAAACTGGGAAAGTTGTTTTGCCTCCTAAAACTCCAACGCGAAGCCTCGGGAGCTTTGCCTGTGCCTGCTTCATTATCAAGGCGATTAATAAACTGGTGGAGAGACAGATGGCATGTCGCTCCTCAGCCCTCCTCTCGTCGCAGCGCGGCCGCTCTCAACCCCCTGTAAAATGAGCCTGTGTACAGAAGCACCAGGCGTGCAAACGTGTCAGGATCTGCTAAATTGGAGCACAGACATGAAATTGAAGTGACATTAATAGATTACCTGGAGTTCATTTGCATTTTGGAAGTTATTATGAACGTTGGTAACAGGACTAACAGGCACGGTCTGTGGCTCTAATGATATTTCTTATTATGCATTGATCAATGATGGGAGCTTGGGAAATAAGTAAAGAGTTGTCATCATTGATTTTGACTTGATCAAGGAGAGACGTATGGAAATGAGTGCTACATGCAGACTTCCATTGGGCACATTATCATACAGTATACGTACATTAGACACCTCATTTTAATATTAACACAACTTCATAAATGAAACATATACAGAGTGACAAACATAACACGTTTTTATGTCAAAGCATGTGAGGAGAGGCATCGATCACAAGTGAAAAAAGCAAAGGGACATAGGTGAAGACTCAGATATGGGTTACATTAGTCAACTGTGAGATGCTCTTACACACAATATTTCAACACATTACAGGTGTCAGATTCATTTCAGGACAGCAAGGCTATTTTGATACTATTGCACGCTCCATTTAGGCCAGATGTGTTACATTTTCCTTGCTTGATCTCATCAAACATATGATCAGATCTTTGTAGTATAATGCTGATCTTGCTGTCAATTCTGAACAAAACCGTGGCTTTGGAGTAGTGGAAATGGAACATTGTAGCTTAATTGGAGGGTCATAGTCTTATCTTTGAAAACATACATTTTTAGACCATGGTCTTCAACTGTAACAACTTGGTGGAGAACATTGGTACAGGGCTTCTGTCTGGTGTGACTCGCCTTTCTGATTCAGGACTCTAGGTTCTGGCAGATGGGCAGGGAGGCAGGGGGTTGTGGGCCTTTAACACCGTGTGCAGCTGGGCCATAGCAGAGTCACATCTGCCGTGCAGGCCAGGCACGGTGCTGTAGAAGGCCCATGGCCTCAGCTGAGGCAGGGGTCAGGCCAGTGAACCTGGAGTGACTCTCTCAGCCCAGCCAGCCCATTCGATGCTGCTAAATAGGGATAGGACAGGAGTCCAAGGCAGAGGGGACTTCACAGACAAGCTGGGCCTAGCTGTAAATAACTTGCTCCTTCTATTTCACCTCATTCTGCATTTGTAGTGTCCTCTCTCTTTTTCTCTCTCTCTCCCTCGCTCTTTCTCTCTCTCTCTCTCTCTCTCTCTCTCTCTCGCTCTCTCTCTGTCTCTCTCACTCTCTCTCTCTCTTGCTCTCTCTCTCACTCTCTCTCTCTCTCTCTCTCTCCATATGGTTACCTATGCTTATATACAAATCTATATTCATCTTCTGAAACAGCCTTTTGATATGGCTTGTTGGATGATGGAAAACAATTTCAAGTTTTGGGAATATGTTGTTTTATCAGACAAACAGTGTGAATATGCAGAGACAACAGGCATGTCTGGACTGGTTCTGCCATCATTCGATTGAATCAATCACCTAGCTGACGCATCTGTCGGGTTGTACCAAAATAATGAAAGAGCGCACGCGCGCACGCACGCGCACACGCGCACACGCACACACACACACACACACACACACACACACACACACACACACACACACACACACACACACACACACACACACACACACACACACACACACACACACACACACACACACTCACTGACTCACACATGACTTATTCATCACGTTATTTATTATCCAGCGTAACTCTGAATTATGCATGTAATATGATGAGTCTCTGGTCTTTCAAAGCTTAAGGCATTTGTTCTTTGTAGCATACGGTATGCAGGCTCTCTATGTAGCATGCACTCTGTGGCACACCTAACATACCATCAACTGCATTAACACAACTGTGCCCTGCAGTTCCAAACTTGCTGTTGTTTGCGTGTCATTTGTCCTGCTCCCCTGTGTGGTTGAGCCTGATCTCTCCCTCTCTAATACCTCAGCTTGGTCTTCCTTGGTGAGTGAACAAAAACTACAGGCTCCCAGGTAATGATGCCCTTCAATATGTTCTGCATAAGATTGGCTCTGCGGATGAATGGTAAAGAGCTCAATGAAACGAAGGACAAAACCCCCGACTGGCGCTTTTCAAAAGTCACCCATGAATCCCCAAAAAAACGAAGAAGAGATAAGAGACAACATGTGATAAAAGAGAGGGAAATGAATGAGCTGAAGTGTGTTTTTGTCCGGGCAGCTCTTGTGGTGAGAGGAAGGTACATAAACACCCAAGGCCAGTGCTAATGGGTCTGGGCAGCATTGTGTCGGCTGGAGTGATGCGACTGATCCCCTTTGACAAGGTAATCAGTACAATGCTCGACACTGACATTATCCCTCTCGTGATGGAGAAGGGAGGAATGGAGAGCATGCTGAGAATGGAACATGCTATGTGTGATACTACAGGCCTAATCAAGGCCCAGTGTATACAGTAGCTGCCGTCATATGATTTACATTGATATTACATTTATGCTGCCTAGCTTTTTACATGCTTAATTTAGCTGGCAAGCATAGTCCAGTTCTCACATGTAAAAACACAGTGAGGTGCTCATGTCACCTTCCTAACATATATATATTTTGATGTTGTAATGAACACAATTGGAGACAGAGAGCTGGTTTCAAGTGCAGGGCGCAGCAGGTTTATTGGTTAAGGACCACAGGAGGAGGCAGGTAGCTGGATCCAGGGGCAGGCAGAAGGTCATACACAGGGGGTCCAAAAAGGCAACAGTACAGGCAGGGAAAAGGCTAATAACGAAACTATCATACACAGGAGGATTAAATACTGGGGCAAAAACAGAGCTCCGCATAGAAGTGTGTCACTAAACAAACAATACCTCACTATGATGGGGTGCAAAGAACTGAACTAAATAGTGTGTGATAATGACATACAGGTGTGTGAACAGGTGATCAGAATTCAGGGGATTGGGATCTAGAGAGTGAGCGCCCCTTCTGTGCACATTAGGTAATAGCGTATACCCCAGTATAGTGCAGAAACGGTCTGAAAATCTGGATACCGCCCAACCCTATTATGAATTGACTAGAGGTGAACAGGGAAACCCAAAGGCTGCATGATGGGTGGGAGTGAGGCGGGGAGTGATTGCTGAATGCGAAAGTGTTCTAATTCGCACCCCAGCATTAGCAATGCTTATTCATATCTGCTGGGACGCCAGGTTGCTTCCTCACAGACATTCTTCAGTTCATAATATTGCTCCACCCATTAATTATGCAGGAGGAGAGCTGCAGATATGTAATGTTGCGTTGAGGCTTTTTCTCTACAGCTGTCCCTCTCGCTCTTGCTCTGCACGCCTACCTCTTTTTACTCCCTGCCTCTCTTCCCCACTATCTCTGTGTATCTCTCTCACTGTGTTTGACTTGTTTTCACCCCCAAACTCTTTCCTATGTGTGTGTGTGTGTGTGTGTGTGTGTGTTTGAAGGAATGCGTTCGGGGAACAGTTGTCTAGGCTCATGCTCTTCTTGCTCCTGGTGATTGTAGAGTACTCAGCAGTGAGTGCAGGATCCTATGCCCTCCCATCTTTCTCTGTCTGCATTATTCATTGTCAGAGGTACAAACCATAGTTGTTTGGTGCCCACAGGCGCCCAACTGTGCTCTCCCAAATTAAAAAGCACTGATTGCATCCTGTGGAGAATGTTTTTAATTTTTTATCTTTAAAGTCATTTTAAAAGGCTTTATTACTAAAGGCAGTACACAAAGTAAACACTTACTAGAGAAGAACAAGGTCCATGATTCTACCCACAGTAACTTAAGTATGCATCTCCTTTGTGGAGAACACACACAAAAATAAAGAGCTTTCTGAGTATCACTTCAATTAACACACATGTATGAGGGTTTTTTTTGTGGTTGAGAGTGTCACTCCTCTGCTAACACTTCCTGAAGGGGCCCAGCAGAAGATTCACGTGGCATGGCTGGTGGCGGGGATTCCACACAGACACATAAATGGGAGGGAAACACATTCATCAAGGTGGCAGAGACTTGAGCAAAGAGGCCCATCCAATCACAGCAGAGAATAAAGGGAAGGCATAAAAGTCTATGCAGCAAGGTCATTTGAAAAATAAACAGATAAGAACGTGAGATCAAGTGGTAAATCTCCTGTATGTGGAGCCTTTGTGATCCTCACAGATGCCTGTCCCATTAACGAAAGCCAATGTTCTGTTACACTGCCTCTGCTCATGCTTTCTCCACCACTTCTCTAACCTGTGTGTGGAAACCTTTAAACAGCACTCAGCCTGTTATATGTTGTGTAGATTATGATTATTCAATGAGGAGTGTTTTTTTTCTTCACCTCCCTGCTCTTGTTGGTATTTGTCTTGTTTTTTTTGCAGCACAGTGCCATATTCCAGTTTCACTGTTAGTAAAATATTGACAGTTGCATTGCTCCTTACGCCGGAGTATCGATTTAACCAGTCTGTGGTTTCTCCACAGTCATAGGCTGGTGTCCACAGTAGTCAATCCAGCACCAGTCAGTGAACAGGTATGACTATCTCACATAAGGGCTTCTGGGTAATTGGCTGCCCTTTAAAATTTCACCTCACTTCACGGAGTGTAAACAAAGCAGGAGATGACTTGGAGTTTGGAGGCGCTTTCCAT